>NW_017306747.1:1043531-1058403 GCF_000935625.1 Nanorana parkeri
ATATATAAAAGCAATGACAACGTTGAATCAATAGGCCCAAAGAGGAAATGTAAAAAATTGCTCTGGTACATAAGGGGTATACAGGTGCGAGAGCTCGAGTGGTTAATATATTACGGTTAGTAAGTAATGGGTTGACTGGCTGTGGTCAGGGTAATGCATATGAAGCATTACTTTTTTTTGCATATAAAAGAGCCAATAATCATCTTTTACTGCTCCGATAGCTCTAAACGGATAAACGGTGAACGCAGTTATTGGTAAACAAGGCTGGGCAATCATGCTGCTACATTCTCTGTAATGCAAACTAAATAATTCAACAGGGTACATGGAGACCTCATGCTAATGGCCCCTTGTAATGGTTGCAGCAGATGGGCAGACCTGGGAACTCCATCAGAATTCTCAAAATATTTAAGACCCATTCAGATCTGTTCATACCGGTGCATTGAGTTAACTCTCATTCCCTAACGCGAGTTATGTTAAGGAAGACCATTCAAATGAATGGGCTTCAAATGCGCTGGCATGGACCAAAAATTTAATCTGCACCATTTTTTCCCCCATTTCATGCCTTACTATGGATATGTGTTGGAGGTGTGTTGGGTTAATGCGTTGGGGTGCCATTGACACTGAATGGCTCTGCAACTTGGTAACGGCACGTAAGGTGTGTTTCTGCCCTCAGGAAACTTGGGGCTGATTTAAACTGCTAGCATTTTCCCAATCCTGAGCTATCCCCGGGGTAACCCTTCATCCACTATACTGTGTAAATCTCCACACACAGACACAGGTGGGAATAAACTTGACATGGGTTCCCTACATCCAAAATGGGAAAAAATGCCTTTAGATATACTTTAATGAGAAATACTCAGGGGCGGGAGGTGATAGGAGATATACCAACCCTTCAACTTTCCTACCTTAAAGCCCAACTTCAAGTCATCTGCCCACCACCTTGTGGCTCCCTCTGACTATAGTTTATGCTCTTTAAGGGGAATTTATCAAAACTGGAGAAGACAAAATCTGGAGCAGCTGTGCATGGCGACCAATCAGCTTCTCTGTTTCATCTTCAAAGCTTAACTGAACAAACTGAGGAGAGAAGGTGATTGGTTGCCCTGGACAACTGCTCCAGCTTTTGTCGGCTCCAGTTTTGATAAATTCCCCTCTTTGTGTTTTAATATTCACCCTTTCCAAAGTCTTCAGGCCGGACATGTGATGCCACAGGGCCCCTTTCCTCTCGCTTCTGAACTGGATGATCCTTGATGATGACATCAGTGTCACGCCGGTGGCCCCATGTTGATGCCTCGAGTGGGGCGGCCCATGATGTTATGCACGTACAGGTATTCCTCACTTAACGACCGAGTTCCGTTCCTACGACCAGGTCGTTAAACGAATTGGTCGTTAAGTGAGGAACTCTATACAGTACTGTACTGCATTAGTACAGTACTGTATAGCGTTGCCGATGTACAGTACTGAACAGTGTACTGTACATCGGGCAATGAAAATACTCAGGGGACGCGCTGTGAAGAACGGAGGACGTCACTTCCCCCGGCGACACGTCGCACTGGCGCTGACGCGCGAGGTCGGAGGTCGCTCGGAGGACGGTCGTAAGTGCGAGTGGTCGCAAAACAGGTAAGTCGTTAAGCGAGGAGTATCTGTACTGTATGTGGTCAGTCTTACAGGTTGAGGGCCACTGAGTGTCAATCAACATGAAGACTGAGGACATCTTGTGGCGAAGAAGAGGTACTGTGGTGGACAGCTGTGAATTTAGGATGAACTGAACTGGGTTTTATTTTTATTTTTTTAAACATTTTCTGGAGACCTTTTTATAAAATAAGTATATTTGAGTGACATTGTCCTTAATTATCCTGAAATTGACTTCCCCAATTCCTTGGGAACTGAGTGAAAGATGTGAGCACTTAGCCTAGGGTGCCTGTACTTCATTCAGGTTGACTTTTCCTGCTTTTTTGTTTTGTATGGAAAGGGTTACCTAAAGAATGGCAATATTTTATAGAAGGAGGGAAAGCACTTTACACATAAAATGCATTACACCCCATGCTGTCTAGAAATATTTATAGCTGCCTCATGCCCGGCAATGATCGAAAGGGTGATGAGAAGTGGTGTAGAGAGGGTGACTCCAGTAATAAATGGTGATTGGTGAGGCATTAGACTTTATACAGCAGGGATGTCAAGATGGTGTTTTGTTTTGTGGGAGACGTGGCCAAATCACCACTTTCTTCTAGCCTTCAAAAATACATTTAATAGGATTATGGCCCAAGCTTTCTTTTAAAGGTTGCTGTAAAAAAAACTTCCTTAGGGCCCATGTTGACATGTCTGACCTGCTCCTATCCCCATACAAGTGAAAGGGAATGCAGAGGAAGCTTGAAGCAGGTTGATGCAGCTTAGAAGAAGGCCAAATGGTGTCAGCAGGAGGTCAACTTCACCCGTCAATGAACTCTGAATGATCTCAGTAGCATCTCAGACTCAAGATGAAGGCACTTGAAAGCGAGCTCCATTCGCCCAATGACACAAGCCCTTACTCCGATTTGCCATTAACCAGTTGACATCCGCGGTGTTAAACCCCCTTCCCATCCAGGCCATTTTTCAGTATTCAGCGCACTAAAAAAAGGCTTTGTTTAACCTTTTCTCGGGGTTCCGTTTTGTTACTGGAGATAATCAAATGTTTCACGTCGATTACAAAATGAGATAAAGTTGTGTTTATAAATATTTAAAAAATGGTCACAAACTATATCTGAATCTCCAAGCTGCTGAAACATTTTTTTCCCAATTAAAGTTGAACTTCAGGCAGGAAAAACAGCAATTATTGAAGTTATGTATTTATAATGATTCTAATTTTTGAATGCGGCTAATTTAGGTCCCCGAATCTTTCTTATCAGCCACCCTCATTTCCCTGTGCAGCAACACTCAGACTGGGAAGGCGAAGGGCCACCACGAGCAAGTCAGGCATTGCTGTATGAACCTATTGGGAAGGTGAAGATGCCGACAGGACTGTGGGGCAGAGTGATGACCTTAGCTGTGTGCTACTGATGCCTCCTTGACCGATCAACAGGCTGGAGGTGTGCCCTGATGTTCTGACCAAGCTTCTGCTTTAGAGATTGAGGCCCCAGCAGTGCATTCTGGGCAGGGTGCTTTGATCACAACAGTAGCTGCACAGAATTAGAAATCCTTTGGCACATGCAACAAGTTCCATATATGAATTTCGACTTTCTATATAATGACTTGCCTAGGCTTCAGCTTTTAAAGTGATTATAAAGTCAAAAGGTTTTTAAGCTCTTTCATATGCTGATTAAATCACTTGCAATAGATGCTGCTCCTTGATGTTTAGGTTTTCTGTATTAGTTAGTCTCCTAAGCATTGGCTTTTATATCCTGTTTTATGGTGTCTCCTTTCCCTTGAAAGGTTCCTATGGAGCCACCCTTGTGTATGTTAGTAAGCTGTGTGTGTATCTCCACAAAAACGCAGGCAGTGCAAGGCAAAACACTTCTCTCTTTTCTTTTCTCCAAGCTAGTAGATGGACAGCTGCTGGAGATTGCTCTATCCCTTGTAATCTTGTACTCAACAGGAATCAGCCCCTAAGTATCTTCCTCTTCTATAAATCAGCCCCTAAGTATCTTCAACATGTATAAATCAGCCCCTAAGTATCTTCAACAGTTATAAATCAGCCATGATGTATCTTCAACATTTATAAATCAGCCCCTAAGTATCTTCAACATCTATAAATCAGCCCCTAAGTATCTTCAACATGTATAAATCAGCCCCTATGTATCTTCAACATTTATAAATCAGCCCCTATGTATCTTCAACATTTATAAATAAGCCCCTACGTATCTTCAACATCTATACATCAGCCCCTATGTATCTTCAACTTCTATAAATCAGCCCCTACGTATCTTCAACATTTATAAATCAGCCCCTAAGTATCTTCAACTTCTATAAATCAGTCCCTACGTATCTTCAACATTTATAAATCAGTCCCTACGTATCTTCAACATTCATAAATCAGCCCCTATGTATCTTCAACATTTATAAATCAGCCCTTACGTATCTTCAACATCTATAAATCTAAATCAGCCCCTAAGTATCTGCAACTTCTATAAATCAGTCCCTACGTATCTTCAACATCTATAAATCTAAATCAGCCCCTAAGTATCTGCAACTTCTATAAATCAGTCCCTACGTATCTTCAACATCTATAAATCTAAATCAGCCCCTAAGTATCTGCAACTTCTATAAATCAGTCCCTACGTATCTTCAACATCTATAAATCTAAATCAGCCCCTAAGTATCTGCAACTTCTATAAATCAGTCCCTACGTATCTTCAACATCTATAAATCTAAATCAGCCCCTAAGTATCTGCAACTTCTATAAATCAGTCCCTACGTATCTTCAACATCTATAAATCTAAATCAGCCCCTAAGTATCTGCAACTTCTATAAATCAGTCCCTACGTATCTTCAACATCTATAAATCTAAATCAGCCCCTAAGTATCTGCAACTTCTATAAATCAGTCCCTACGTATCTTCAACATCTATAAATCTAAATCAGCCCCTAAGTATCTGCAACTTCTATAAATCAGTCCCTACGTATCTTCAACATCTATAAATCTAAATCAGCCCCTAAGTATCTGCAACTTCTATAAATCAGTCCCTACGTATCTTCAACATCTATAAATCTAAATCAGCCCCTAAGTATCTGCAACTTCTATAAATCAGTCCCTACGTATCTTCAACATCTATAAATCTAAATCAGCCCCTAAGTATCTGCAACTTCTATAAATCAGTCCCTACGTATCTTCAACATCTATAAATCTAAATCAGCCCCTAAGTATCTGCAACTTCTATAAATCAGTCCCTACGTATCTTCAACATCTATAAATCTAAATCAGCCCCTAAGTATCTGCAACTTCTATAAATCAGTCCCTACGTATCTTCAACATCTATAAATCTAAATCAGCCCCTAAGTATCTGCAACTTCTATAAATCAGTCCCTACGTATCTTCAACATCTATAAATCTAAATCAGCCCCTAAGTATCTGCAACTTCTATAAATCAGTCCCTACGTATCTTCAACATCTATAAATCTAAATCAGCCCCTAAGTATCTGCAACTTCTATAAATCAGTCCCTACGTATCTTCAACATCTATAAATCTAAATCAGCCCCTAAGTATCTGCAACTTCTATAAATCAGTCCCTACGTATCTTCAACATCTATAAATCTAAATCAGCCCCTAAGTATCTGCAACTTCTATAAATCAGTCCCTACGTATCTTCAACATCTATAAATCTAAATCAGCCCCTAAGTATCTGCAACTTCTATAAATCAGTCCCTACGTATCTTCAACATCTATAAATCTAAATCAGCCCCTAAGTATCTGCAACTTCTATAAATCAGTCCCTACGTATCTTCAACATCTATAAATCTAAATCAGCCCCTAAGTATCTGCAACTTCTATAAATCAGTCCCTACGTATCTTCAACATCTATAAATCTAAATCAGCCCCTAAGTATCTGCAACTTCTATAAATCAGTCCCTACGTATCTTCAACATCTATAAATCTAAATCAGCCCCTAAGTATCTGCAACTTCTATAAATCAGTCCCTACGTATCTTCAACATCTATAAATCTAAATCAGCCCCTAAGTATCTGCAACTTCTATAAATCAGTCCCTACGTATCTTCAACATCTATAAATCTAAATCAGCCCCTAAGTATCTGCAACTTCTATAAATCAGTCCCTACGTATCTTCAACATCTATAAATCTAAATCAGCCCCTAAGTATCTGCAACTTCTATAAATCAGTCCCTACGTATCTTCAACATCTATAAATCTAAATCAGCCCCTAAGTATCTGCAACTTCTATAAATCAGTCCCTACGTATCTTCAACATCTATAAATCTAAATCAGCCCCTAAGTATCTGCAACTTCTATAAATCAGTCCCTACGTATCTTCAACATCTATAAATCTAAATCAGCCCCTAAGTATCTGCAACTTCTATAAATCAGTCCCTACGTATCTTCAACATCTATAAATCTAAATCAGCCCCTAAGTATCTGCAACTTCTATAAATCAGTCCCTACGTATCTTCAACATCTATAAATCTAAATCAGCCCCTAAGTATCTGCAACTTCTATAAATCAGTCCCTACGTATCTTCAACATCTATAAATCTAAATCAGCCCCTAAGTATCTTCCTCTTCTATAAATCAGCCGTATCTTCAACATTTATAAATCAGCCCCTACGTATCTTCAACATTTATAAATCAACCCCTAAGTATCCTTAAAGTGACATTAAACCCTCAGATTTTTAAACATTACTGTAATGTGCGCCTTACTGTAATCCATGGTAGTTTCCCTTCTCTTTGCTGCTCTTCCTTTTAAATCCTCATGTCTTCTCATGCTGGGGGAGAACTTCCCTTTGCAGCTCAGGGCCTCTTCCTGTAGTGCTGGCTCAGGTTGTGAACCTTCACACAGACACCAAGTATCCATTCCAGAGACAAGGCAGTCTCCTGCAAAACAGAAGTTCTGCCCAGCATGAGAAGAGATAAGGATTTAAAAGGAAGAGCAGCAAAGAGAAGGGAAACAACCATGGATTACAGTAAGGCGCACATTACAGTATTGTTTTATGTTAAAAAATCTGAGGGTTTAATGTCGCTTTAACTCTCAACAGAACTAGCAAAACACATATGACTTCATATAGAGCAGCCTTTCTCAACCAGGGTACCATGGCACCCTAGGTTGCCTTCTTGGCTCCTCAGGGATGTCTCAAAATATTCAGCTATTGTCATAACTCTGATGTGAAGATGGGCTTCATGATGTGAAAGAAGGAGCTTCTGATATGAAGAGGGGCTCCTAGTGTGAGAAGGGAGACTCTTAGTGTGATAGGGGGACCAGGGGCGTCCCGAGGCTGGGTGACACCTGGAGCGGTAACCGAGTGTCACCCCGCTGAGACGTCACTGCGCATGCGCGTGACGTCACCACGCGCGTGCACGATGACGTCATCGCGCACGTGTGGCAGTATTCTGATACCTGCCGGCGGCCATCTTGGTGATGGACGCCGGCAGAGAGAGGAGGGGACAGTCACCCGGCGGGATAAGGTATGCCGCCGGGCCCCCTCCTCTCTCCTGATACTGTCGGGCGTTCGGTCCATGACCGAGCGCCCGACTTTTCAGAGGGGGGTGACACCAAAATGAGTGTCATTTTGGTGTCACCCCTCCAATGGTGGCACCCGGGTGCGGGCCGCACCCACCTTGTGACGCCACTGAGGGGGACTACTAATGTGAAGAAGGCTCCTAAAATGAAGGTGGGGGAAGCTGATGTGAAATTGGGAACCACCCTTTTTCCTGTGTTTTTGCATGGGGTCCCTTAAAATTCACACCAGAAGCCCTATCTCAGATAAGGGTACGGTATGGATTTTGGAGGGACAACATGTAATTTTTTACATTTGCAATTTTTAGACTAGGATGCCTAAGGTTAAGAAACAATGATCTAGAGCAAAGTTCCTAAACCTCTTTTTTTGGTGACAGCACCCTTTAAAAGTATGCAAATTCTTGAGGCACCCCAGTCTAAAATGTCATAAATTTTTAAGGGGGACCCCACACAAGAACACACAAAAAAAGTGGTTTGAGAAAGGCTGATGTAGAGTATGGTACTGTTCCAGTTGAGTCTGATCCTTATTCACGTGCAACATCTCTGACCCCACACTGCTCCATCACACACAAGTTCTCTGCTACACTAATGTATCAATGACTGATAGGCTGACAAAAGTCAATGACAAGAGGGTGGTAACTGGGATCAAGAAATAAATGGAACAGATCAGCACATCGTTCTTCTGTAACGTCTTCTGTGCCATCTAATTTTTTTTCATTCTATGTGGACTATGTAGTACATTTCTGTGGCAGTGAATGAGAGGTTGGCAAAAAGCAATGCGATTTGGGTGGCTACCAAGAAACAAACGGGACAGATAAAATTGTAAAGAGTGTCATGAATGAGCGATATCCCAGGTTCTATTTCCTTCTTTGAACTTATCTGAATTGTGCGCTATCATGCTCCACCAATGATCCAGACCAAGAACATGGTAATTGATTGGGCAGATCAAACTGTGTTGGCTGTCATAGCCTACCAGTCCATCACTCTGCCTCCAGATATATCAGCTGGATGCGTGCTACATTGCTACAACCCTGAGCAGGAGGTTCTCAGGTTCAACAGACAGATCTATAGGTCATCTCTGTATGTAAGGATTTGTGAAATTGAGAGGTTTTCTTCTCTTCCGAAAAAAGGAGATTTTGGTGAAATTCATTGGGGTCAAATAGGGGAGACTTTGGTGAAGTGCATGTAAATTCTAAGCCCCTATTCACACCTGTGCAATCCAATGCATTGTGCTGCAGGGAAACTTAAAAAAAGGGTGCTGGTGCTTCTTTTGGTGCTGCATAGTTGTTATCTGGGCCCCACAGACTTCAATGGGAGTGAATGACATGATGCATTTTTGCACATAACAATAATCCTCCTCATAGCACCACCTACTCTAGCCAGGCTGCATAGGAAGATGAGAAAGTTGGAAAATAAAGACTGATTAGTTAGCGCACTCCCAGGGGGGGTGTGTGTGTGTGTGTGTGTGTGGTGTGTCGTGGCAGTTGTGCGGCTCCTTGTGTTATTAGACAAGGGTGTCCAACTGTGTGATACTGAACGGAAAGAAAGGAAGACAGGAAGATGGAGTGTGTAGGCCTAACCATGCACGATGTGGAAGAACACCACACCATGTGTGGTATGAATACCAAACCTACTAACTGTTCCTCTTTTGGAGCCAGCTCCCTCTGTCCTTCTTTCCTCCCCAGTTGTCCCTTGTTCCTCATCAGTTGTCCCTCTTTCCTCCTCTGGTGTCCCTCTTTCCTCCTCTGTTGTCCCTCTTTCCTCCTTTGTTGCCCCTCTTTCCTCCTCAGTTGCCCCTTTTTCCTCTTCAGTTGCCTCTCTTTCACCCTCAGTTGCCCCTCTTTCCTCCTCAGTTGTCCCTGTTGCCCCTCTTTCTTCCTCAGTTGTCTCTCTTTCCTCCTCAGTTGTCTCTCTTTCCTCCTCAGTTGTCCCTTGTTCCTTCTCAGTTGTCCCTCTTTCCTCCTCAGTTGTCCCTTGTTCCTTCTCAGTTGTTCCTTGTTCCTTCTCAGTTGTCCCTCTTTCATCCTCAGTTGTCCCTCTTTAATCCTCAGTTGTCTCTCTCTTTGCTCCTCAGTTGCCCCTTGTTCCTCCTCAGTTGTCCCTTGTTCCTCCTCAGTTGTCCCTTGTTCCTCCTCAGTTGTCCCTTGTTCCTCCTCAGTTGTCCCTTGTTCCTCCTGAGTTGTCCCTCTTTCTTCCTCAGTTGTCCCTTTTTTGGTCTGATGTACAGATATCTATGGAAAGGTTCTCTTCAACCACCAAAAGCGGTTATTCTGCACTAATCCCTTAATTATCTTGTTTGCAATTTTGAGCCAATATGAAGGCAAAGTAATGGTGGAAAACAACAATTCTGGGTCTTACCAATCATTTTTGGCAAATAAGTTCTTAATTGTCCACATAAGTGGAAGCTAAAAAAACATTGTACTGGAAGGTGTCCCTCTTTGCCCTTGCCCTTTCTGAGTGGGGAGGGCAAGGACATTGCTGTACGGTCCCAGTGACCACACTTCCAAGGACCAATGCAAGTGCCAGAGGGCTTAGAAGGGCATTGCTTACGAGGCTTATGCTGATTGGGATGGTTGCAGAGGCTCACTCCCGAAAACCCCCCAAAGGTAAGCGTATTTCTTTATTTAGCACATCATTTTTGTTGGCTATGCTAATGTATGCTCAGAAAACACAACTCCACAGCACACCACAGCACAAGAAAGATGATGTCTCATGATGTCACAGCAGATATTGCTTGAATGAACAGGAAAGGCTCGTTGGTGGTGAACAATTCAGGCATGTGCTATTTTCCTTCATTGCACTTTGTCTGAGCACCTAATTGGTTTGACTGACAATGAATGCATGCTCAGTTCCCCCATTGCACTTTAAGAGACACTGTCACTTCAGGGCAAAGTGACAGACCCCCCCCCCCTTCTTGCCCAACCCATGTACCTCTCCAGTGACCAACCTCCTCCGTCCCCCAAGGTTGCTTGCCAAGGTTGCCTACCACTGGCCTAACCACGCACAGTATGGGGAAGCATGTGACAAACTCTCATAATGCAGTGTTCATGCCAATCTCTACGCTCGTGGAATGTGCACATGATGGAAGGTTTGATGTCATCACTACAACTAGACTCCAATACTAGCTGACGCCAGATATTTTGGTGCGACTGGGGGATCACTGGTGAGGCGAGAGTCAGTGGCTTGGGCTGGGGGGAATGGGCTTTGCACAAACACTGTTGAATAGTCAGAGTTACAGTGTGTCTTTAAAGGAACACTGCAATGGTTTAGGGTCCATTTTATTTGAGCTCTTTTGATTAAACCTTTTAAAATTGATGTTTTATATCTGATGAAATATGCGGTATGTGTTTTAAAATACTGATTATTATTGTACAGGATTTATATAGCGCCAACAGTTTGCGCAGCGCTTTACAATATAAGGAAGACATTACAATCACAATGCAATTCAAGACAAGATGGTAAGGAGGGCCCCGCCCCTGAGGGCTTACAATCTAAAAGGGAGGGGCCAGTGACACATGAGGAGGTAGCTGTGTGGGAATGAATTGTTTGAGAACGTGATGGTTGAGTGGTTAGGTTGAGGTGGGATCGGCTTCACTGAAGAGATGAGTCTTAAGGGATCGCCTAAAGGCAGTCAGAGTGGGTGATAGCAGCACCTGTTAAAGAATTCCTAGAGCACTATGAGTTAGCCAAGGAGTCAGCACAGCCGGAGCAGCCTGCCTTCGGGTAGGTACTCACACTTTAGTCCAAGCTATCAGATAACATATAAATCAGTGTAAATTTCATCTTGAGCTACTGCGGACTGTAAACAACAAACTCTATTCAGACTGTAAACAGGAAATATATGTAAAACAGAACAACAGCTATAAATGTTAAGCAATGCACCAGTAAGAGCAGGTCCCAAGGGCCCATTCAGACGCTAGTGATGCATTAAGGTGACAGACCATTAAGTTTCAATGGGCTGCCAACCTACCACAACCTGCCAATAAACCTTTTCTGCCAATGCAGCGCACTGCAGTGCATTGTGATGTGCCGCTGCGCAAGTGCATTGACTGATACTGTACATGGCGTTGGGGTGCCGCTCTGGCACAACCACGCACTGCACTTGGAGATTTGCATTGACATGTTGCAGTTACCCGATCACAATAGTCTAGGGCAGGGGTATCCATTAGGTAGATGGTGATCTACCAGTAGCTCTCAAAGCTGATGCTGGGAGATCAGGAAGGGGGGGAATGGCGGCCCCTTTATTCCATTTTGGTATATTTATTTCGCTGTGCACACGATTCCCTATTAGCCTGAGTCTGCTGAGCCAAGCTCCCCGACACCTTTCTGGTGGATACTGGGGGTTGAAGTGCCATGTATTACATCAAAGAATATTAGTTTACACAGCCTGTTGCACATACAAATACAGCAAGGTGAGCCAGGAGAGAGAGAGAGGAGAGACAGCCAGGAGGAGGAGCAAGGAGAGACAGCAAGGAGAACAAGGAGAGACAGCCAGGAGAGCAAGGAGAGACAGCCAGGAGGGAGCGAGCGAGGGAGGTTTTTTTTTCGTTGGTAGATCTCACGTAGCTTGTCATTTGAAAAGTAGATCTTAACACAAAGAATTGTGGGCACCCCTGGTCTACGGCAGGGCTAGGCAAGTTCTGACCCTCCAGCTGTGGGGAAACTATGCCTGTGGCTGTCAGAGTCTTGCAATGCAATAGTAGCTGGAGGGCCAGAGTTTGCCAACCCCTGGTCTACGGGGACTTAGTAATTTGGACTCAAGTTACAAAGACGCATGCAGTGTAATTTGAAGGCAAATATTGTCACAAGTCATTCTCAATTTGCATTGCACGCGCTCCCTTTCCGCTTTTGTTCTTTTTCAATCTGCGCAGGATTGCTTCATGCTTGTTGCGTGATTTACAATCTATAACAAAACGGCCACCGCGCTTTTAAAAATTCCGGTACAGATGAAAAAGTCGCCCAAGGAACCCGTAGCTCTCCCTCAAGTCCCGAAGTGCAGATTATTTTGCTCAGGTGCGCATAACTTACAACGCCGAGCGAGTGCGTTTTGTCAGTTATGCACATTCATTTACAAAATGTCCATATTTTACAAGGAACATATTCTCCACAGCTTTTGGTAAACGGCTCCCAATTTCTTTACGCTTTGCTTTTGTCGGGAAAGGTATTTTTGTTATACTTATTATATTCCACAACCTTGTCCCCTGGGTTCGAGTTTCAGCAGATTTGCAGCTGTAAAAGGAAGAAAGTCTGGAGCAAAATGTACAATTTTAGTTTCAGACTTTCCCAAAGATATTTGATTGTTCCCTGTTAGAAATTGGAAGATTTCTACATGGGATCCTGAAGTTTTCCATTGCTATGATACCCCTGATACTGATCATCCTCAGCAGTGGTGTAACAACCGGGGGGCAGCCGGTGCAGCTGCCCTGGGCACAGAGCTGAGGGGGGGGGGGCGATGGCCGCTGGGCAGTGACAAGCGGGGCCCGGCGAATGAAAGATTTATGGACTGCAGCAGTGTGGAATTCCGGGCGGTAAGTTGCTTTCTACATTTAGTCTTGCTTTGCACAAGCAGGACTAAATGTAGTGTTAGGAAGCCGATTGTTTCTTTACAAGTGATCCCGGAGATGTTGCCGAGATCACTTGTAATAAGACTGTAGACTGTCCGTCTTCCCCCAACCGCCTGCAGCCTGTCCGTCTTCCCCCAACCGCCTTCCCCCCCCCGCACCTACCTCTCTCCTTGCTGGCTCCGGGTTAAACGTAACCCTGCTGCTCCACGTAAACAGTGAGAGGGGAGAGCAATCTCCGCTTCTCACCTGTCACAGGAGTTCCAGGGGGCGCAAAATTTAGTTCTGCCCCAGGCACCTGCTACTCTGGTTATGCCACTGATCCTCAGCCATGGAAAAATGAGAATCACAAGTGAAGCTTCAATCTTTATAGCATCAGGTACAAAATTAGGCTCCTCAGTAGCTGTAAGAGGAAAAACGTGCCATTGGAAACGGTGGTGGACTGAATAACATCACATATGAATGGTGAAGGAGAGGGCTCCACATAGTTATGTTATTACACCATAAAAATATTCTACACCAAGGACGGTGACTAATAAAGCAGTGGCATGCAATATGGATACAACGAGCAGAAATGGTGTAAGAAAGAAAATGGATTTGGAAAACACGACAAAATAAACTACTGAGGCTTATTATAAATTTGAAAGCACATCTGTCAATGACATAATGTTACTAAGATGGCCCATTACTAAAATGCACGCTCACCTATACCTTTAAAAGTCTTTGCAAGCACCTCGAGAGCCTACAATGCCTTGAGAGGCTTGTCACTGAGGCTGCTGGAGGAGCCTGAGGGCTAGCCTACTTCCTACTGACTATGGACCTAGAACTATGGAGGTCCCCCTCAGACCTCTTGGGGTTACATGGAACCATTCTACTAGGTTTATGTGTGGAGTGAAAATACTGCACGTTTCCCCTGACATTACATTTACGTGACCCTGTGTTCATTATAGGCAGCAGGCTGTCTGGAGTGGCCATTGTTTGGGATGATGGAATCATGCTCTTATCTAATTAAGGACATTCATTAGGTTCAAGGAGTGTCTGTGCTTAAAGTGACATTAAACCCTCAGATTTTTTAACATAAAACAATACTGTAATGTGCGCCTTACTGTAATCCATGGTAGTTTCCCTTCTCTTTGCTGCTCTTCCATTTAAATCCTCATGTCTTCTCATGCTGGGGGAGAACTTCTGTTTTGCAGCAGACTGCCTTGTCTCTGGAATGGATACATGGTGTCTGTGTGTAGGCTTGTAACCTGAGCCAGCACTACAGGAAGAGGCCCTGAGCTGAAAAGGGAAGTTCTCCCCCAGCATGAGAAGACATGAGGATTTAAAAGGAAGAGCAGCAAAGAGAAGGCAAAACTACCATGGATTACAGTAAGGTGCACATTACAGTATTGTTTTATGTTTAAAAATCTGCGGGTTTAATGTCACTTTAAGGAATTCCAATGCGGCACCCATTGGGTGTCTAGGGGTGGGAACTGTTCAATGTAACACTGAACTCTTATCTGATCCTGTGAGGTTTCTTCAATAAAGCAGTTCTTGGTTTCCACCTCAACATTGGTGTTGTCTGATGATTGAGGAGTTTAGCTTTCTGTCCTAATATATTGATTCTGTCCAAAAATTTGGCAGGTTTGGGCTGAGGACACTGGAATTCAGGTTCCAGCGGAGAGGAAGCTGATTTCTGACGGAGGTACTCAGTCGGGGTACCAGGCGGTCCGTCACAAGGCTGACTCCTAAGATGCTATAATATGCAAATATTGACATTCCCTAGCACTGTTTAGGTCTGGTCACCTATACTCAGCAAACACAGTTTGCTATTGGCTGGTAAGGCCATCCATCATAGAGGCGGGCCAACAGAAAGGTGCAGTAGTTAGGAGGGGTGGGGCAGTTTTTGCCACTGCTAAGAAAGGTCAACATTTGCATGTAAGTGTGCTCAGGGCCGGATTTCCCCCAAGTCCAACCAAGGCCCGGCTTCGGGGCAGCAGGGATGTGGAATTCCTATCACTCGACACCCAGGACATGCAGTTTTGGGCACCGGGCGGGTAGTTGTTTTCTACATGTAGCCCTGCTTTGGGCAAGCGGAGCTAAATTTCAGTGATGTCGCCTAGATCATTTGTATGCAGCCTGCAGGCCTGCCATTCTCCATTGGAGGGGGTGGG
>NW_017306747.1:1058565-1065095 GCF_000935625.1 Nanorana parkeri
TGGGGCGCATTTGGGAACCTGGGCTTGGGGCAGCAGAGAGAGTTAATCTGGCCCTGAGTGTGCTGCAGGAGTTGTGATCCCCAGTGTTTAAGAAGACCTTCAAAAGTGTACGCAGACACAGCATTCCCATCCAAGGGACAGTTTGGTTCCATTACAGTATCGAAAAGTGTCCAAGAAGAGACAATTTTAATAATGAATGTGTGGTGCTGTTTGTACTGATCTTCAATAGTTACACATGAATGTTGATCTTCAGCTGCATGAACGATGTCCTAGAGACACTTACTTGGCAGTAAAGTCCCAAAAAACATTAATCTCAGGTGCGGTTCTTTGCTCAGGACTTGATGAAATAGGAACCAGTCACTTTAGTTAGTTTTAAAACAAGTTATGAAACAGGAGGGAGAGGCACGGATCAGGGTATCCCCAAAAATACAGGATTCTCTAGACCAGGCTTCAATCTCTACTAGATCTTTCTCCAAGTCTCTCATGGTCACCTTTAAAAATCACTGACTGTGCCGACTGGACTCTGGTAGAGCTTGGGCTCTTTGGCAGTTGAGGTTCTAGTGGTAGCTCAATCCTTTCCTTCCAAGGTAGGACACCATGGAAAGGTCCCTGTGCATAACTTCCCACTCAACCAGTCTCCAAATGTGGGGACAGTCGCAGCTTGCTTGCTCTAGGCTTTATGCTCTTGTCTTCAGGAGCCAACCTTCACTGGTTTCTCCTAGGAGGGGAGATACCTGCATCTTTCCATGTGCTAGACCTGAGGTCTAGGAGAGACTGGCATCTGAGCTGACATCCTCACAGTGTAAAAGTCCAAGAGTGAAAAGACAGAACAGGAAGTGGCTTGGATGTTTAATAGTTTCTCAGGCCCACTGATTGGCTATCAAACACCCATAACACAGAGTGTTATGGGTGGCTTCTGATGACCGCAATGCTGAACAGGCAGTGTGCGCTTGCGCACATTGGCCCGTGCGGCATTTATCTTACGAACATGCCACACCCCCGCTGACAATCGTACGATTCTCGGCGGGTTTTCGAACATGTTCCTAAGATAAAGGTCGTGCGACAGTACAGTAGAAACGGTCGCACGCCTTCCACACACCTCGCGATAATCGTACGAAAGCTGGATTTCCCGCGATTATCGCAAGGTGTGTGGGCACCTTAAACCTGCTGAAAACTGGAATCAGCTGCCTTACATCCTTCTACCAGCTTATTACTAAGCACCACATCACATACATACATCCATGGTGTACCGTAGACGACTCCAAGTAAATATGAGTCAATGTCTATCACCATGCAAGATGTTCAGTCTGCTGAAACCCCGTTCAGTCTGTCACGGTGTGCACTGCCATTCTTCTTGATTGTGAGTTTAAAGGGAACCTGTCATTTTGCAGTACCCAAAGAAGGAGGGCAAAGCCGAGTCAACACGCTTAGAAATGTGTTTGAATATTGTTTTTGCAGAACATTTGTTCGATTTTCTAATAGTTAATGGAGTCAAACCGAGGAAAGATTTCGATCGCATTGATGAAAAAAATGGAAGGACTGGATGTATTTTTTTTTTCAAATGAACGAAATTCTAACACATTAATTTCCAAAATCCAATGTAAAACTTTTATGAAATTTTTACTGTCAATCATCAAGCCTGTGACGGCAATAGTACATGTCCTGAACGAATTGTTTGTATGAACATTCATATAAAATTCTACCAGTGTATGGCTGAGTTGGATTGCCTCTGTACTCTTTCAGTTATGAAGGATTTAGAGGTCTATTCACAAAGCTGCCGAAGGATCCAGACGTAGCTTTGGCTGATCCCTTGGCTAGCTTCGGTTGCAGGAGCCCTTTGGTTCAGTCGAACTGAATGGCTGCTGTACGGGCTATTCACTATAGCCGCTACACCTCCCGAAGGCAGCCGAGCAGCTCAGCGTTCAGTCCGAAGCGGGGCAAACGGCCAGCCGTACGCCTAGCAAATGACAGCTGGGCGGAGACAGCTGGCTCCACCCAGTTGTAATGACAGATTAGCATGGAGAAGCGGAGACAACTGGCTCCACCCAGTTGTAATGACAGATTAGCATCCCCAAATGACCTGGGGACGCTAATCTGTCATTAAACAATGACAACTGGGCGGAGCCGGCCGGCTCCGCCAAGTTATTATTCATTGGCCGACACCTGCTAGAAGACTCTAGCAGGTGCCGGCCAATAGGAAACAGTTGGGAAAAGCTAGCTGTCACTGCTAGCTCCGCCTTATTTTTTTTTTCTTTTTAAAAGAATCTTTATTTTTTTTTATTTAACTATTTATATACATTTTTAAAATCTTATTTTCAACCTTTTTAGAAAAACACTTTTTCCAATGATATTGTATTCTGCTCGGTACCATGGAGGTACTGAGCAGAATAGCCGAGCCAAATGCCGCTCGGTGGCATACGGCTTATTCACTCACCGCCGTTCGGCCCCTATGTGAATAGGGGCGAACAGCAGTGAGTGAGCTGCCGGAGCTTTGGCTCGGCCGATCCAGATGTTGGTCCTTCTGCACTTCGGGTCAGCCCAACATGCAGAGCATGTTCGGCTGACCAAAGTGCAGCCAAAGGCAGCCGATGTACAGCTAATTTCAACCGATGTATGGCTGAAATCAGCTGTACTGAGCCGTAGTGAATAGCCGAACGTTGTTCGGCTCACTTCACTTCATCTCGGTTATTCAGTCAGATTGGTGAATAACCCCCTTAGTGTTTTTTGGACAATTTGGACATTTGCATCTCCCCCTCCTATGCCATTTAAAGTACACCTGTAATGAGAGAGATCATGTAGGCCGCCGTTGTTGCTCTTTCCAAATCCTGGTTGCCTGGCTGTCATGTTAAAGAAAAATTAGGGGGGGGGGGGGTGCTTTTCACTCATCCTCATAGTTCTACCCTACCTGTGACAATGAGACTGTCACAGGTCGGCTCAGTAGATCGGGAAGTGAGCGAACACATACCGGCGCTCGCTCACTTCTCGATCCTGTCACAGCAGAGAGCAATGACAGGGGAGGGACTGGATTCCCCCCTCCCCGCGCCGATCCTCCAGCGCTGACTGGCGGAACGGACGGGGGAGGGGGTGGGTACAGCCTCTAGATAGGCAGAGCCAGCTGTCACTCACGCAGCTTGGTGGATCCAGACATAATTGTCGGGATCCGTCCCTGGCTGCGGCGTCTCAGTATACCGCGAGCTGTAGCTCGCTATATACTGAGCTTAGGGTGACGGGAGGACGCTAGTTTGTGTCCTCCCGTTACCCTTAGGAGAACTATGTGGAAAAGCCCTGACCCCATAGTTCTCCTTTAATGCTAATGGTCAAAAACTGAAAACTAGGCGTAACAAATAAATTCAGCTTTGCATTCAGGAATAAATCATTAAGAATAAACTCCAGGAATTATTTCTTTAAAACTTACATTGATCCAGCTTGGTTACATCTAGGGATGAAGGAAGCTCATTCTCTACCAGCAGTTGCGTGTAAGCAAAGGGGTGGGATGCTGTGATGTCATTGACTTTTGAGGGCCACAGGGCATATATTTGGTCAATTACATTGATCTAATATGGCCATGTGGCCATATAGGGCCAATGATATCAGCAGAAGCACCCCACCTCTTTAATTATATATGCAACTGTGGGGCCGCAGCAATTGGGCAGGTAGCCCCATGTCTCCCCATGGAGAAGCTTGGGTTCAGAGGTCCAAGCCTGAACCTGCACTCATCCCCAGTTGCATCTTATTCTTCATATGCCACATCTGGAGGGCCTCTGGGGATGCATAGATTCAATGTAGTAGCCTGTGCTTCATACATCCAGCACTGGTTTCTTCCAGGTCTGTATATACTGTAGAAACACAGTGGGTCACTCGCTTGGTACCGTCACCATTCAGGGAATATCTTGTATTTTTTTTCACTGACTACAAAGTGTTCTCTGAATGGCCAAGGCGGCGATTGTGATCTTACCCACTCTCTGCCTTGTCCAATCAGAGGATGCCTTGTATTCAGTGAAAAATATACAAGACAATCTCTGAATGGGCGAGGAGCCAAGTGACTCCCTGTGTTCAGTATGCAGACAGCAAGTTGCTCGAGCAGCACCTGAAAGAGACCAATGCTGTCTGTATGTAGCAAAAACTACTAGTGAATTTCTGCATCCCCAGCTGCCCCCCAGATGTGGGCTGTGAGAACCAATTTAACCTTTAAATGAAGATAATACCTAAAATTCGGCTCCAAACTTCATTATATTAAATACTATTGTTGTAAGTATTTGAATTTGGCTCAGTATCAGCCTCTAGCACTCCCCTATACTGCAGCACCCAGAATGAGAGAAGAAAGGGCAGGACTGGGAACCAATCAGGTGCTCTGCATGTCATTGTGATATCATTGTGCCTATGGACACTGTGTTGGTCTTTCCTGTAATGGGGTATAGAAGACACGCTGACAATATTGTACAGTGCAGAATGCTCTTTATACCTGCTCAGGTAATTCTTAATATATCAACCTTGTGCAGCCTTTGTTTCATAATGGCAATGTTCTTCCCAATGGCAATGTTCTTCCCAATGGCAATGTTCCTCATGATGTATTTGCCTTTAAAGCTGACATACGAAGTGCATAACACACGACATGGAATTCAGACATTTATGACTGGGCCAAAGGTGTGAAAAAGGCAGCTGCAGACTAATAATTGGTCCAGAAATTGTTTATTGATTGTATCATCTGTTTAAAAGCCAAAGGCAAGGGAGTCTGTCGAGAGCTATACTCTACCACGAATAAGTGAAAAGCCTGCTGGCAAAATGTGTCTGCGGATCTGCATATCGCTCATAACGAAGAGGTACTCCGATTTCTGTCCACCCAGAGGTCCCTAATTTCAGTACGGCTTAAAGTATGAGACTGTCACAGGTCGGCTCAGTAGATCGGGAGGTGAGCGAACACATACCGGCGTTCGCTCACTTCTCGATCCTGTCACGGCTCTCTGCCGTGCTGGATTCCCCTCTCCCCGCTCCGATCTGCCAGCGCTGACTGGCGGAACGGACGGGGGAGGGGGCGGGTACAGCTGGCTCTGCCTCTAGATAGGCAGAGCCAGCTGTCACTCACGCAGCTGGGCAGATCTCGACATCGATGTCGGGATCCGCTCCAGCGTCTCAGTATACCGCCAGCTACAGCTATACTGAGCTTAGGGTGACGGGAGGACGCTAGTTTGTGTCCTCCCGTTACCCTAAGGAGAACTATGGGGAAAAGACTTAACCCCATAGTTCTCCTTTAAGCCACGAGTGGACATATGAATATGGAATTCAGGACCCAGCCTGTTCAATCCAGGTTCAGTGACAGCAACTAGACAAAACCTCAAATGTTGGGTGCCAGCTGTAATTTTTAAGTAGCACTGGCTACCTGGCTCCTGAGATTTATCCAGCCCAGGCCATATAACCCCCGAAATGTGTTGACTTCTAAGTGGATGCTACAAACAGTTTTCGGACCAGTTATTAGTCTGGTGCTCCTCTTCTCATACTCTTGGGTATTCTACTCATTGAAGATAAAACATGGCCTGTGTGCATGAGCAAGCAAGCAGCCTAATTACACTCTATAAGCCATTAAATTCTATATTTGTTTAATAACCCGAACAATTGACAGCCATATGTAATATTCTGCAGATGTTGAGGGTCAACAGAAGTATACTTCCCAACATGGGGAAAGTCATGCCAGGTCCATGCTATGACTGAACCCTGACCATTTCAGCCAACTTGTGGTCAAAATGTTACCATGTTGGCCTTTGGAATTGTATGCAGACAATGGAAGTTGGTGAACGGCATAGCCTAAAGAAGGGTTCTTTGTTTCCTTGGTGTCTGTCCGTCTCCTGCATTGTCTCTTTGGTGAAGTTCTTATATATACTGTATAGAGCTTTACTTTCCCCTCATTGTGCTTCTTCGTGGTCTCTTACGTCTCTAATTTGTGTAATTGTTATTTATGGAGCTGTGCGTTTCTTTCTTTGTTGCTATTGTCTCTGTGTACCTGATGTTTGTGTTCATACATATACATACGTGTTATCTGTGTCAGCATGCATGTTATTGTGTAATACTCACTGTATGGTACGCAGTCATACTGAACTTCCAGGTATTTGTAGGTCCCTGGACATGGGTCCGGAAAAGCTTCCGAATCAGCAATAACAACACATTGTGTCCGATTGTTACATCTAAAGACAAAATACGCAGCGTTAGAGGGAAACAGTTCGGGATTTTAAACTATGTTTTCTGCAAATGAGATAACATCTGAAAGCCACTTTATCATGGTTCTCATTTTCTGACATTCTTGTTCCATCATAGTATTCATGACTATAGTTAAAGGGGCTGATTTATAAAGTGTTCGCACAGCTCTTCAATGTGCGAATGAGAATCACAGCAGTGTATGACCACTAGATGGAGCCAAGGAGCATAGACATTTCCGATGCCCCTCAACTCCATCTAGTTACCTTACAGAGCTGTGGATCTCCTTTAGCCCCAAAAGCCCCAAAATGTTTGTAAACACAAAATCTATGTTTAGTTTTGCG
>NW_017306747.1:1065507-1072880 GCF_000935625.1 Nanorana parkeri
GGGGGGGGTTTGGGCGTAACTGATTCGTACTAAGAGAGCTGGGGGGGGCGGCGGCTGTGCGCACCTGCGGGCACTTGTTATGGTGAGCATAACACATGCATACTGGTGCTTACAGCGCATCACAATCTTTAGGTTATTATGGTGCATTGCATAAAACTGAGACAGATTATACAACAGATTTGTACGGTGTCAACAGGACTCAAAGGGAACAATGGTTTTCTTGGTGCCTTTGCATTGGTCAATGCTGAACAAAGCACCTCAACAGACCTGTTGTGAACGAGCCCATAGGCCTCATTCACTTGGGCTAATTAGCAGATTCTTGCGTCTAGAATCACAGGTGGTCCTGGATGGCCGGGGCCACTTAGCTTGTAAAAAACAATGACAGGCTGACAAGAGCCGCAGCTGTCCACCTCTATTCATGTATCCGCACATTACCTGCAGCCAGGGGGAGATATATGACCTTGGATGCAACTTGCCTTGAATGCCCTAGGTCGGACATCTGTCCCTAGCCTTAGGTAACCTCCAGATATGTGGCTACATCTGAATAGCAGTGGACAGCCACGGCCCCTGTCAACCGGTCATTGCTTAGTACAGGCTGATGGGCCACAGCTGTCCACCCCGCCTGTGATTCCAGCTGCAAGAATCTGCTGCCGGAACTAATTAGCCTGCAAATAATGCCTAAGGGTTTACATACACCTAAATAAGCAGAATTTTTGCTACGTAAACAAGGTCCACCAATCTCCATGTCACATAGTTTAAATGAAAGCTACATATACATCACTGTAGGACAAACAACCTTTAGACCGTCCTCGTAAACTGACCCTGACAGCCTAAGTGTGGACGTGGGCTGACTCGCGCTGTGTCCTGCGGAGACCTCAGATCATTACAGAGATAATCAGAGGTGCACAGATAGCCAGTGACAGCTGTCAGAGTTGGCACACGACTGCCAATGTGAAGATCCCGGCTTCTGAACCAGCCATAGAGTTCATTGTATCATAATGGCACGCAACTCAAAGCAAACATGGACTTTAGTAAACACGGCGCTCTGAAGAAGGATGGAACGCAAAGTTGATTCTGTACCTTGGTCATCGAGGAAGTTGTAAAGCTGAACTAAATAAACAGGTAAAATAAATATATGGGAGTGAATTCTCCAATGTACACTTCCTGATTGCACTGCAGTGCACAGTCAGCCCCGTGACCTGACATTTCTCTGCTGCAGATAAGCAATACAAGTAGGTCTCCTCTCTGCCCTAAGCCTATTACTGGACAGTGAAAGAGCAGCAACAGGCCCGTTTGCCTCAGGCGGCAGATTTCAAGGGGGCGGCAAAAATGCCACCCCAAAACAGGTGCTGGGACGACATCGGATCAGGAAGGAGCGTTGCCAGGGCGCCATCGTGCCGTAGGAAGCCGGTGCATGCTGGACAGAATACCAGCCACCGAAGAGCCGTCGGGCTGCGGAGGAGACCGGGTCCTACTAGTTACCATGGTGGCTCTAGCACCTTAGCATATGGAAACGTTAAGTGGCAGAAGCTCAGCTATCATTCACCACATTAGCCCTAGAATAACAATAAATCAAAGCAGACGGCACCGTTTGGGCATTCCGTTGATGTTCGTGGCAGAAGAAGTTAATGCAAACTCTGTAGGGAACAAACTTAACTACTTGAGTACCAGCCTGCAGTACCTCTTCATTACCAGACCATTCTACAGTTTTCAGTGCTGTGATAGTTTGACTGACAATTACTCCATCATGCAACACTGAACACAAACACATGTTGTGTCATGTTTCCTTTTGATGGTATTTAAGAACCACTGGGGGTTTAGTTTTTTTCTACTATTTAAAGGAAAGAAACCTAATGGGGTATGAGGAGAGGAGGCGATTAAGAGGAGTATGGAGATGAGGAGGAGGAGATAGAAGATGATGTGGAGAAGGAGATGATGAGGGGTTATGGAGATGAGGAGGGGTTATGGAGATAAGGCGAGGAGGATGAGATGAAGGGGAGTATGGAAATGAGAAGGAGGAGATGAGGAGGGGTTATGAAGATAATGATGAGGAGAAGGAGATGAAGAAGGGTTATGGATATGAGGAGAGCAAGAGAAGATAAAGAGGGGTTATGGAGATGAGGAGGGGTTATAGAGATGGGGAGAGGAGAAGAATATAAAGAAGCGTTATGGAGATGAGGAAAGGAGAAGGAGATAAAGAAGGGTTATGCAGATGAGGAAAGGAAGAGGAGGGCTTATAAAGATGAGGATGAGATGAGAAGGGGTTATGGAGGTGAGGAGTGGAAGAGGAGAAGTTATGGAGATGAGGAGAGAAGGAGATAAAGAGGGGTTATGGAGATGAGGAAAGAAGAAGATGAAGAGGGGTTATGCAGATGAGGAGGGGTTATGGAGATGAGGAGAGGTAGAGGAGAAAAGGAGGGATTATGGAGGTGAGGAGAGGAAGAGGGGATGTAGAGGGCATATAGAGATGAGAGGAAGAGGGGATGAAGAGGTGTTATGGAGATGAGGAGAGCAAGAGAAAATGAAGAGGGGTATAAAGATGAGAAAGAGCTGACGAGGAGGAGGAGGAGACGAAGAGTGGATATGAAGATGAGGAGAGGAAGAGGAGAAGAGGAGGGGTTATGGAGATGGGGAGAGGAGAAGAATATAAAGAGGGGTTATGGAGATGAGGAAAGGAGATGAAGAGGGGTTATGCAGATGAGGAGGGGTTATGAAGATGAGGAAAGGAAGAGGAAGGGTTATAAAGATGAGGAGGAGATGAGAAGGGATTATGGAGGTGAGGAGAGGAAGAGGAGGAGTTATGAAGATGAGGAGAAGGAGATAAAGATGGGTTATGGAGAGGAAGAGGAGAAGAGGAGGGGTTATGGAGCTGAGGATGAGATGAGAAGGGGTTATGGAGGTGAGGAGTGGAAGAGGAGAAGTTATGGAGATGAGGAGAGGAGAAGGAGATAAAGAGGAGTTATGGAGATGAGGAGAGAAAGAGGAGGGGTTATGGAGATGAGGAAAGGAGAAGATGAAGAGGGTTGTGCAGATGAGGAGGGGTTATGGAGATGAGGAGAGGAAGAGGAGAAAAGGAGGGATTATGGAGGTGAGGAGAGGAAGAGGGGATGTAGAGGGCATATAGAGATGAGAGGAAGAGGGGATGAAGAGGTGTTATGGAGATGAGGAGAGCAAGAGGAAATGAAGAGGGGTATAAAGATGAGGAAGAGCTGACGAGGAGGAGGAGAAGGAGATGAAGAGTGGATATGAAGATGAGGAGAGAAAGAGGAGAAGAGGAGGGGTTATGGAGATGGGGAGAGGAGAAGAATATAAAGAAGGGTTATGGAGATGAGGAAAGGAGAAGAAGAGGGGTTATGCAGATGAGGAGGGGTTATGAAGATGAGGAAAGGAAGAGGAAGGGTTATAAAGATGAGGAGGAGATGAGAAGGGATTATGGAGGTGAGGAGAGGAAGAGGAGGAGTTATGAAGATGAGGAGAGGAGAAGGAGATAAAGAGGGGTTATGGAGAGGAAGAGAAGAGGAGGGGTTAGGGAGCTGAGGAGAGGATGAGGGGATGTAGAGGAGATATAGAGATGAGAGGAAGAGGGGATGAAGAGGTCTTATGGAGATGAGGAGAGCAAGAGGAAATTAAGAGGGGTATAAAGATGAGGAAGAACTGAGGAGGAGAAGGAGATGAAGAGTGGATATGAAGATGAGGAGAGGAAGAGGAGAAAAGGAGGTGTTATGGAGATGAGGAGTGGATATGAGGAGAGGAGGAGGAGATGAAGAGGGGTTATGGATATGAGGAGAGGAAGAGCGGATTTAGAGGGGTTATGGAGATGAGGAGAGGAAGAGCGGATTTAGAGGGGTTATGGAGATGAGGAGAGGAAGAGCGGATTTAGAGGGGTTATGGAGATGAGGAGAGGAAGAGCGGATTTAGAGGGGTTATGGAGATGAGGAGAGGAAGAGCGGATTTAGAGGGGTTATGGAGATGAGGAGAGGAAGAGCGGATTTAGAGGGGTTATGGAGATGAGGAGAGGAAGAGCGGATTTAGAGGGGTTATGGAGATGAGGAGAGGAAGAGCGGATTTAGAGGGGTTATGGAGATGAGGAGAGGAAGAGCGGATTTAGAGGGGTTATGGAGATGAGGAGAGGAAGAGCGGATTTAGAGGGGTTATGGAGATGAGGAGAGGAAGAGCGGATTTAGAGGGGTTATGGAGATGAGGAGAGGAAGAGCGGATTTAGAGGGGTTATGGAGATGAAATATGAGGAGAGGAAGAGGAGATGTAGAGGGGTTATGGAGATGAGGAGAGGAAGAGCGGATTTAGAGGGGTTATGGAGATGAGGAGAGGAAGAGCGGATTTAGAGGGGTTATGGAGATGAGGAGAGGAAGAGCGGATTTAGAGGGGTTATGAAGATCAGGAGAGGAGAATAAAAACATTATTCAATAAAAGCATTAATAAGGGCAAGTGAAGGAAGGGATTCAGATACGGAATGCTGCCATTGCCGGAATTGCTTCCAGACCTTAATAAATTCTCTGACACTTTACACCTCTCAAAGTGTTCCGATAAGATCCATTGGCAGCACACGGGCTTCTCTAAGAGCCAGGCAAGAATCTAAAAATAAAGGGTATTCATCTTACTAATGAAGGAAGGCCGCAGGAAAAGGTTATCTAGATGCTTCCTGCTTGCAATTTTCACTCTCTGGAATGCCATTAGAAATGGAAGTTAAGGGGATATCTGCTGAACTCTAGACATGACCCGGAAAACAAAGAAAAATCTCAGGTAGACCTGATTATAGACTGGTCGGGTGTTGAAGGGAAACCCCTTATTTGTATCTATGGTGGGGCTCCAGGCCATTGTTGAGCATTGCTTGCCAAATGTGATCTACATCTCATCAGTCATCAGAAGGAAATTGTACCAGTGATCTGATCATAAAGTTCTAAGTACATTTAAGATACTATTATTTAAAAAATATATCATGGGGACCCCAACCCCCCTCTCATAGTATCTTCCCCTCTTATAGTATATGTATGTAAGGATCTATGGATGTCTCAAATAGACAACCAGGTGCCCCTCACCTTCCCCCACCCCTCCTCTTGTCCCTTCCTACCCCTCACTACCTCTCATAGATGGTCAACTGCCCAGTCCTACTTTCCCTTAGGCAGATCCCACTAACATTTAGTGCCCTATTACCCTTGGCTTCCCCTTGCCATTACCCACCATAGCCCCTCTCCCCCCCCTCCATTCCATTCCCATCCCATCGTTAGACAACAATAAAAAAACATGGCGAGTCACACTATTTCCTATCTAACCTTATGGCCAAAGCTATCATCCACCGGTGCAACCACATCTACCTTGTAAAAGTATGAACGGAAGACCAGGTCATGGCCCTACAGACCTGTAATACTGAGGCCTGATGGTGGAAGGCCCAAGTACCAACTGCCCTGCTACAATGAGCAGTGATGGTAGTAGGTGGTTCTTTATGTTTGAAGGTATAAGCCAGAGAAACAGTTTGCTGTATCCACCATGAGAAGATGGCGCTAGTCCCTTACACAGACCATAAACAACCACAAATATAGATTTCGGAAGGATGAAGTGGCCTGTAGTTAGACCCTAAGAGCCCTGACAATGTCCAAAGTGGGCAATGCAGTTTCCGGAGGGTGTCGGGGAACCGGACAAAGAGGATGAAAAAAGCTTCAATGACAAGAGCTGGAGGAAAACAGCGCTAGGCGAAAAACTGGTTGTCTCTGGAGTTTGACCACTAGATGGTGCCATCCCACTAGTTGCCTTTTTATCAGACCTAGGTGGTTATTCACAAAGATACCGAAGGCACCCGAGTGACTAACCAAGCCGAAGCGAAGTGAGCCTAATGCTGTTCTACTATTTAGATTACGTCTTGTACGGCTGATTTTAGCAGTACATTGGCTACAATCAGCCGTACATCGGCTGCCTTAGGTCAGCAGTGAGTGAATAGCCGAATGCCGCCGAGCGGCACTCGGCTCGGCTATTCTGCTCGGTGCCCCCGTGATTTTAAAACTGTTGCAAAATAGGAAGATTAAAAATAAATAAAAATATTTAAAAAAATTAAAGAAAAACAATCGGGTGGAGAAAGCGGTGACAGCTAGCTCCGCCCAACTGGAGCCGGCCATGATGTCCGCCCAGTTGTTATTGTTTAATGGCAGATCAGCGTCCCCAGGTTATTTGGGGACGCTGATCTGTCATTACAACTGGGCGGAGCCAGCTGTGACATCATGGGTGACTACGCCCAGCTGCCATTTGGGGTGCGAAAGGCCGGCCCTTCGGCAGGCCGCTTGCCCCGCTTCGGCTGTCACTTCGGCTCAGTTGAGCCAAAGCATATGCCTAGCAAATTATTTCCAATGCTCCTCAGCTCCATCTAGTGGCCATAACTTGCTATTGCATTTGATTACATTGAATGTAATTGCTCTAATGTAACTGCTCTAATTATTTCCTACGCTCCTCGGCTCCATCCAGTGGCCATATTACACCATTACATCACAATACATTCAACCTGATAGGAAAATGTAATAAGAATGTTTATTTTATCGTTATTTCCTCAAAACGAATGCTCACAGATGTTTATAAATGGACCCCTTAATTATATTTAATCACTCATAACTGCATTCAGTAGTGATGTTTAACACCTACTTGGACTTCAACTTCAAAGGGCGAGGCGGGTATTGAACTGAATATCGTTCACCAATCTCAGATCATTCAAACAGGAATCATATCTTATTCTTGTAAATAATTCATTGTTATTCACATTGATGCTTCAATGTTACCAAAAGACTGAGAATTATTGGAAAAAAAAAAAGGACCTCAATGTCCAATAGAACCTAATCAGCGCGGACTGAGCAAACCTAATTAAAAGTGAAAGCAATGGAACATTATAGGCACGGTCACAGCGTGTGATTTGAATTCATTAACCGCCGGCTGTTGATCACTGTCATTTGACTATAATCACTTAATAAGCCCATGTTGCCTAAACACTGCTTTGCGTTCAAAATCAATCCCCTCCCTCCTTCCTTTATGTCAACATTCCTTTTCTATATGTCGAGAGGAATTGAGATGGACCGGTCCCCTCGTGCTGGAACATTTTATAGCATTTCAGAGGGGAAAAAAAAACAAAATTATTTTTTAAAAATAGCTCAAGACCTCTGACAGCTTCCCAATCACTCGGGGGTACAGAGGCAGAAATCCTCCCCCCCCGGTTATGTCGGGGGTTAGGCAGCGGAATAGATACCGGAGTGACACAAAGAGCGCTGTAACGTGGGGCTTTCAATACCGAAACCCCTTATTAGTAAGCTGTTCAGAAATTCACAAGATTCCACCAGGGATGTAGAAATAGAATTAGTATGAAATTAATCCCCCCCCCC
>NW_017306747.1:1073350-1102734 GCF_000935625.1 Nanorana parkeri
CCCCCCCCGACATGGAAATGGTACAGTCCACATGTCAGTTACAGCCAGGCTGTTATTTGACAGTTCCATTCCTCTCCAGGGCTTTTCTCCTCCGTTCCTTCAGTGAAATTCACACAACAAAATTCAATGTCAGTCTGCCGTTAAATTCCAAATAGCAGGAAAATCTCCAGCTCTATGCCAGCGTTATTATTCAGTAAACACAAGTGCTTATAGCGGGATGACAGCGGCGTTTCTTTCTTAAAGAGAACATTCCACATATTCTTATTACAGCCCCGGGATTACATTTCATTATTATCCTATATGCAGAACCTCCCAAGATGCTAATTTATAGGAAGATTTACAGGTTGCTGGGGATTCATATTGGAAAATACACTGAGTGGCCAGATTATTATATACACCGAGTGGCCAGATTATTATATACACTGAGTGACCAGATTATTATGACCACCTGACGTTTGTAGGCAAATTAGCTATAATTTGGCGCTGAAGTTGCTAGAGGGCCAGACCATTATAAATAGGGAAGCGGGTTGGTTACCACGACAGTAGAAGTGATTTGTTTCTGAAGATACGGAGAAACAACGCGATGTAACAGCCTTTGAACGTGGGATGATTGTTGGTGCTCGGAGCCATGGAGCGAGTATCAGCAAAACAGCAGAATTCGTTAAATGTTCAAGAGCGGGTCATTGTTAAAGTGTTTAAAGACCGGACTGTCAGCCGAAAATCTGGGTCTGAACGAAGGGCATAGAGAGCACTGGATGGCGAAGGAGATCACCTTTATGATGAAAGCTTAAAGCTGAACTCCATCCAAGATTAATATAATGCTATTAATAAGTTCCTCGGCGAAAATGCTCTCGTTGCCTTCATAGCGTGCATGCATCTCTTCTCCCCCAAACAGGTCCCTTATTCCTCCAGTTTACTGGGTCCTCATATTGGTCAAACCAGGAGCTGCTGTTTCCCCCTATGGAGAAATGGCTCCCAGTTTCCTCCTTGTTGTCAACTGAAGGAGAAGCATGACCTTCGTACATCATGCTTCCTCCTGTGGGCGGGTACGAACACAACAGCACCCAGGCGCGACCCACCTACAACTTCTGACTGGCAGATACACTAAGCAAAATGCATGTGGGTGTGTTTGTAACAAAGAATGGCCCCAAGCTCAGCATACACGCCAACCATGTTGGAAATGTAGCGCTTAGTTCCCCTCCATCAGTAAACGCTCAGTTAATTCCTCATTCCACCTGCAAGTTTCAACTTTGCAGAAAGTCTAAACACAACATAGCACAAGCGCTGATCCATCATATCCCACAATGCAATGCAAAAACAGGTGCATCTCAATTAGCGGCGCAGACACCTTCAGTTCATTTAGGAATGCGGCAGGCATATAAAGTTATTGAGTGTTATCTGCAAGCACGGAATATCAAATACCATCCCAACATAAGGTTCATCACGATTTCGGACATTACCACTAAAAATAACTCCAACTTTATATAAGGAGAAAGTGTATCACGATATGGTGAGTAAGGATGAGATTTAGATTCGTCCCGCTCATGCGTCTATGGTGAATCCTTGGGGTTCGTGAAGTTTGCAAATCTCGCACTTTTGGCTGAAAAGTTTGCAGGTTGGCACCGGAAGTAAGAAACAACCTACAATGCAATGCATAGCCAATCATTTGATAAATTAGATAATATTTGGCGGGTTAAAGGAGAACTATGGAGTCAGTGCTTTACCCCATAGTTCTCCTCAGGGTCACGGGAGGACACAAAACTATAGTCACCGAAAGCTCAGTATACCGCGAGCTACATTACTGTCTGGATCCACCCAGCTGTGTGAGTGACAGCTGGCTCTGCCTATCTAGAGGCAGAACCAGCTGTACTCGCCCCCTCACCCGTCGGTTCTTCCAGTAAGCGTTTGGAGGATCGGACAGGGGAGGGGGGGAATCCTTGCAGGGAGCCGTGAGTGACAGTCACGGCTCTCTGCAGGGACAGGATCGAGAAGTGAGTGAGCGACGGTATGCGTTCGCTCACTTTCCGATTTATTGAACTGGCGTGTGACAGTTTCATTGCCACAGGTCGGCTCAGATTATGAGGCTGAGTGAAAATCACTCTCCTCAGATCCCCTTTAAGGTACAACATCCATAATCAGGGATCCCAACCTGAAAGAAGCAATTTCAGGGAGGTACCCTTCTCATTTCAGGGAGGTGTGCTCTGTGCTATCTGCCATCTTTTCTGGGGGGGTGAGCACTGTAAAGCGCTGCGCAAACTGTTGGCGCTATATAAATCCTGTATAATAATAATAGTATGGCGGTGGCCAGCTTCTAATTACTTATTGTGACAGTAACTTGCCTATTAGGCCTAAAAATGCAAAAAATTTAACATTTTGCATGACGAAAGATTTGCCGAACCCTTGGAGAGTCCAAAATGAGCAGATTGGACTTGAAAAACACAGCAAGACCTCTATACGGGATGACTATATTACTCATTGTGTCCTGCTTCTTCCCTCTGGTGGACCGTCCCGTGATTATCCTTGAGATTGTGGATAAAGGGACAGAGAAGTGAGCACGATGAAAATGGCATTGCAGGCTCGTGGTCACATGGTAGGGTAACGATCCATGATGTAAGCATGGGGAGCCGGTGACAGAACCGAGTGCAGAGAGACGGAAGACATTTTCTAGAAGGCAGAAACTTTGACTTTGTTTTGGACTTGAGGCGCATTCTACAGTAAACAAGAGAAGTAAACACGTCGGTCATCGCCTGGAAGTGCCTCGGGCTCATCTATGCAGGAAATGGGAGTTTGACTGACAGGAAGACAATACAAAGGAAGTACTTTGCTGAATTTAAAAGCAAGAACACCAGAAATAATAGCAGACAACACGCAAAAAAAAACACTTAGCGGAATGTATTAAAACAGATTTACACACAAATGTTAACATAAAGCGCTGCCAACAGTGCTGCTGGGATGGAGAAATTAAAGAGTAGCAGAAGGACTGAAATGCCTTTTTTTTCCGGAAGAAATGCTGCCCAAGGCTAGCTTCAGTGCTTCTCACATAACCAAAAGCCTGGGCCTTCGGTCATGTGACCTCTGCTAAACGGGGGATTATGTGAACGGATCGGATATTAAAGGCAACACATTGACAGCAGTGGAATCATTTTTTTTTTATATCAGATAACTTTTTTATTCATCAAACTTTGTATTCACCAAGGAACCTCCATTTTCTAGCACCGCAGGCCTAGCTATTGGTTTTTAAAGATATTAAAAAAGACCTTTAATGTGGAAGCTGTACCCAAAATAGTCGAGGAGAGGGAACCGGTATTCATTGGTAGCTCATCTTTTCCCCATTAATGACTTACCACGCCATGCTCTGACCTGTGTCCCTGTATGGAGGAGCCATTTAGGGCTGGTTCCAGATACTGCCCTGGATACACCCTCTTGCAGGCGTCCTGCCAAGCTCCTAGCAACCAGTGACATCAATGGTTACCAGGAGCTCAGGGGTACGCCGACAAGAGCTTCCCAGGTTGCTAAGAGCTGGATGGAGAGACGTATATGGCCCTTACACATCTCCCCACCCGGGTCTTAGCAACCTGGGATGCTGCGGCTGGAAAGGGGGTTGCAGGCACACTGCAAACATTGTTGCTCTGCCTGCTGCCCCCCTCCCATGAGAGGCTGCCTCGGTATAGGGACAGCCCTGAGTGTATCTAAAGCCAAAAGTTTTTTGTTTAGTCTTAGATAGCCAAGGGAAGGATTAGAACCCCCCCATTAGATTTTCATGGCTATCTATCTCCCTTGTTTGGGAGATTCACTCTCACTACCTGTCCTAGTGACCACATCACTGGGACTGAAAGCGAAAGACTATTCAAGATTTTGGGTTGTCAGCAGAACAGGAATAGAGTGGAACTCTACCAATGTGAATGTATGGGGATCAAGGTTGGATTTACTCTCTCTCTGCTGCCCCAAGGCCAGGTTCCTCAGATTTTTTTAATTGTTTTTTACATTTTTATTCATTTTTTTTACTTTTTTATGTTTTATCTTATTTTTTACAGACCTGCGGGCTGCATACATGTCATCTCGTCAACATCGCCGTGATCACTTTTACAAAACGAGCGGCGGCTTCCCTTCTCTACATTAAGTCCTGCTTGCCCGAAGCAATGCTAAATGTAGTAAAAAAAAACCTACCTGCCCAGCGCCCGGAACTGCATGTCCCGGGTGTCGGGCAAAATGAATTCCACACCCCTGCTGCCCCTCTACTTCCTGCTGCCCCCCGAGGCCGGTCCTTGGTGGCCTTATGGGAAATCCGGCCCTGGTGGGGATATTCAATTAGAAATCATTCATTTCAAGCGGTAATGGCGATTTTCAATATTGGTTATGTCTTGGCTATCTACGAAAATCAATTTTAAGGCGCCTTGAATAAAAATATATTTAAAAAAAAACAAAAAAACAACTAAATTCCTTAGCAATTATAAATATATTAAAAATTGTATTTGCCTGGTTTATTCTTCCGACAATTTCTACGCTCTCCTTAAATCCCATTAGGAACACAGATGATGTTGATTTAATGTACTTCAATTTTAACTGAGCTCTGATCTTCCCAGAATACAATCATCTGGCTTTTTCCATAAGCCCCTCTCTAATGAACATTACACCAGCCGTGCCCTGTGACACCTATCGCTTTATTACAACCGGGCTTCCCGTCTCCTTAGAATAACTGATGCATCGCCGTCGCCGCCGGCAAGACTTGCCACCTTGTTATGCGCCTCTGTCATACGCGTTGTGCCCAAGAAAGCGCCTCCAGTTCCTAAATGAGAAGCGATTTTCAATATGTAGCCTCGTTTATCAAGTGCAGATGGAGACATATGTAACTAACATTGGCAATGGGTGAAGATTTGGGGACATTGCAACCCTCGGGGGTCATTTCTTCTGCCACTCATGCTCATTTCCCATCCACGTATGCCATTGTTAAAGCATAACTGCCTCTCTATCAAATTCCATATTGTAAGAAACAACAGTGACCTCATCAACCCTATAAATAGTCATTATTTCTTTGAAGGTTCTGATTTGAGAAAGCCGGTTGGATGGCCAGCGAAACGTCTTCAAGAAATATACAGCGAGTCCAGTTGCCTTGATTTATGTTTTACAGATGTTACTTATATTATTCCCTTACAGTAATTTAAGTTTTGGAGTAGAGGAGGATATGAACTCCTTTTTTTGGTTTTTACTGGTATATGTATACTCACCAACATATTAGACACCCCCAGCCATGACCCTCACTTGACATGCCCATTTTCTGACACACACGCACACACATAACACACCCACTTTATAACTGGGGGCATGGTGGTGTGTGCCCATTGTCTACATATAACTGGGGGCATGGCATGGGTGTGCCCATTGCCTATATATAACTGGGGACGTGACAGGGCATTTCCATCACCTATATATAACTGGGGTGTATACATTGCCTATAAATAACTGGGGGCATAGGAAGGGTGTGTCCATTGCCTATATATAATTTGGGGTGTGGCAGGGGGTGTATTGATTGCTTATATATAACTGGGAGTGTGGCAGGAGCATGTCCATTGCCTATATATAACTGAAAGTGGGGCAGAGGTATGTCCATTGCCTATATATAGCTGGGGGCATGTCCATTGCTTCTATATAACTGCATGTGTGGCAGAGGTGTGTCCATTGCCTATATATAACTGGGGGCGTGGCAGGAGCATGTCCATTGCCTATATATAACTGAAAGTGGGGCAGAGGTATGTCCATTGCTTATATATAACTGGGAGTGTGGCAGGGGCATGTCCATTGCCTATATATAACTGAAAGTGGGGCAGAGGTATGTCCATTGCTTATATATAACTGGGTGCATAGCGAGGGTGTGTCCATTGCTTATATATAACTTGGGGTGTGGCGGGGGGTGTGTCCATTGCCTATATATAACTGGGGACGCCGGGCCCAGCATCCTCCGCCGCAGCTGCTGGGTATCACTGACACAGCAGCGGCTGTGAGGAGAAACGCGCCACTGCAAAGATCACTGATAGGTTGACGGTGATCTAACAGCGACACGTTCCTCCTCACACCCGCCAGTGACAGCCAGCAGCCTGACACGCCATAGGGACCCAGGTGGCCCGCACAGCATCAAGGGGTTGTCCTGGCTGGGCCCCCCTGTGCCCCATAGTGGCCGCCTGGGTTGCTGTGGCGATTGTTACGCCGCTGGTTCCTATCTCATAGGCACACATACTGGAGTAAGTTTGGACAGGAGCCAATTGACCTACTAGCATGTCTTGGGGGGAAACTAGGGTACCCAGAGGTAACCCACGCAAGTGCAGGGAGAACATGCCGACTCCATGCAGATATTGTCATGGTTGGGATTCAAACCTAGGACCCTAGTGCTACAAGGCAGAAGTGCTATACTGTACATTAAAAAGCAATAGGCTCATTCACAAAGCTACTGCACCAGAATAACAATACTTATTTTTTTTTAAAGTAGCAGTAATTTTCAGGTAGGTCTAATGAGATTTTATAAATTACACTCCGTTGGTCACATGACTGAAAATAAATATCCTTGTGTTAAAGTTTTGTAGATTGAACTTTGTATGTCCTCCTTAACGAACCTTTTGGTTTTTAGACAAAATCCCTGGCTTGATTCCAAACTTTCCCCTAAAAATCAGGTTAGAGGGAATCCATGAGGAGACTTGTCAATCCATTGCGTGTTTAATCCATTTAAAGCCCAACTCCAATCAGAAATTATTATTTTTTTACCACCTCTAACTCATCCTGATTGGCTTTTTCTTCCTCTGACCTTGTGAAGTCACCTACATTCCCCCTCTAGGTCATTCACTGACACCATTTCTGAGAAGTGGGACCGCGAATCCAGTGTGCGATGGCGTCTGAGACCGCCAGTATCCTTCAACCCCATCCGCCGATGTCGTTCCTCTTCTGGATCCTGAGAGGACCCTTGCCAATGGATATCCAATAGGCAGTGGCGTCACAAGGGAGGTTCGGGGAGTGCGGCCCCCACCCGGGTGACACCATTGGAGGGGTGACAGCAAAATGACTGTCATTTTGGTGTCACCCCCTCTAAAAAGTCAAGCACTCGGTCATGGACAGTGTCTGGAGAGAGGAGGGGACCCGTCGGCATACCTCATCCTGCTGGGTGAAGGTCCCTTCCTCTCTCTGCCGGTGTCAATCAATAAGATGGCCGCCGGCAGGTGTCAATTAGATGACCACGCATGCGCGATGATGCCACGCGATCTCCGCTCCGAGTGTCACCAGGCCTCGGGACGCCCCTGCCAATAGGGAAGTGTCCATGTCATATAGGAGCTGATGTGAACACTCATAGACCCAAGCAGGTGACGACTTTAAGGTAAGCAAAAAAGGGCTTTTAGATTGGGATTTTTGTTTTTTAACCTAGCAATCAGATAGCAAGACATAGGAGGGACTGGTGGGCAGGGGGTGTCATTTACCCAAACTTCTTTTTAGATTTTTTAGAGCCAGGAAAGGTTATAAGGCCGGTCTGTGTTGTTATTTCTGCTGAGATTCATTCTATCCGTTACTCCTGGCGGCCATTGTCAAAAATTGATGGGAAATCCAAAATTTTGCAGTTCTCAGCAGAACAGACGATGACGGGAGATCTTCCATTGAGGACAGCTGCTCTGGTGACAACTATCTAAAAGGGGGTTTCTCATACTTGTGAAGCAATTTTCTCACATTTCTTGTTGCAAACCCTGGACAGGAAGTGCATGGCATCATTAGAGTACTACTACTACTACTACTACTACTACTACTACTACTACTACTACTACTCTAATGGTGCCGTTTAATTCAAACCCATGCGAAAAAAACAATGCTACATTTTCAAGAGCACCGAAACTGAGAGGATTTGCCGAACCTAGAAAAAAAATGCAGGGGAAGGGGGATGCAAGGAGTGGGCCTTGGCTACACATGGGAAGTATGTACAAAAGGCTACCAGTAGACCTACAGGATTGTGTCTTCTACACAGTATGGTTGGTGTCATGGCTCCATAGCCCTCTTCCCTTGGAGTAGAACCATTGGCGTAGAGTTGCTTCGGATGCTCAGGGAATAGCTTTACTCTCAGCTAAAGAATGAAAACAACTGCTAGGAAGTAACTTAATTACTCACATGGGAAGGCAGGATCAAAAGCCATCCCCTGCACTCCCTAACAAATATATGGAAAGAGAACTTCAGGAGCACTGTCGAAAGCTTGCCAAACACTGTAAATCGGCCAAAATTTTAACTGTAGGTGGCCCTGCTGGCACCACCCGACTATTTATTTCTTGAGAGATTGAAGGAAAGTTGCTGGGCAGAACTGCATGTCCCGGGCGTTGGGCGATAGGAATACCACATCCCTGTAGTCCATCACAGCAGCGAGCTTGGAGCAGTGACTACTTTACAACATACGCAGAGACCACCACCCTCCAGAAGGAAGGACAGTGTCAGCACAAATTGAGAGATGAGGCACCAGCTTGCCCATAGAATAGGATGTCCTTGAACTGGAAAGAGTCCAGAGGAGGGCAACCAAACTCATAAAGGGGATGGAGGACCTGAGCTATGAGAACAGGCTCCTAAATTTAAACATGTTCTCATTGGAAGTAAGGAGATTAAGGGGGGACATGATTTTCATTTACAAAATGTTTACCGGGGATAGCAACAAACTCTTTACAATTAACTCCATGACAAGGACGAGAGGCCACCACCTCTTAAAATTGTTGGAGAAAAAATGTCAGCACAAGGGGCGAAGGGGTTTCTTCTCAGTTGGATCGGTCCGGGTCTGAAAGTCGCTGCCACGTGCTGTGATTTCGGCCGAGAGTGTGGAATCATTCATGAGGCTATTGGACGATTTCCTGAGGGACCGTAATATACAGGGGTACAAGTACTCATAAGAATGAGAACACACAGGGACCGATACATACGCACACATCAGTAGGACCATACACACACACACACACAATAGGTTGGACTTGATGGACTTGTGTCTTTATTCAACCTCAAATACTATGTAACTATGAATAGCCGGCATGGGAAGAATCCGGAAACCCGTGGGCTCAATGAGAAAATGCTATACGTGTATGAGCAGCGTTATTTGAAGGAAATGAATGCTTCATTCATTCATACCTAGCCCGTCCATTGCGCTTGTCATGTGTTAACGTTCGTTACATTGAGGCAATCTAATTATTATTGGAATGGGCTGCCAAGACACCCCAGCGGACCGAAAAATAGACCTGCACCATTTTTTTTGCTATGCAGCGTGCTAAAACACACAAGAGTGCATTACCACGTGTTGCTCCAGTGCATCGGGGTGCCATTGCAAATCAATAACAATTCAATGTATTTCACGTGCATTACAGCAATACTAAAAGTCGCATTTTTATGTGTATTTAGTAAAATATTATATTTTTTATGACTGTATCTGTGAACTCTGACCTCAACTTGTAGGCATCTATTAATTGTAAATTGCCATTTTCCCAAATTTTTTATTTGCGTTATTTATTGATCATTTTCAATCTTCTAGAAGTATTAAGTTTTGGGTGAGGTGTGGTGGAGTGTGGCATTAGGAGAGGTAAATGGTGGGTGAGGTGTGGCATTAGGAGGGGCAGGTGGCGGGTGAAGTGTGGTATTAGGAAGGATGATCTGTGGGTGAGGTGGAGTGTAGGAGGAGCAAGTGGTGGGTGAGATGGGGTGAAGTGTTGGAGGGGTAATCGGTGGGTGAGGTGGGGTAGAGTGTGGCATTAGGAGGGGTAAGTGGCGGGTGAGGTGCGGTGGAGTGTTGTGTAGGAGGGGCAAGTGGTGGGTGAGGTGGCGTGTAGGAGGGGTAATCGATGGGTGAGGTGGGGCGGAGTGTGGCATTAGGAGGGGTAATTGGTGGGTGAGGTGTTGTGTGGCATTAGGAGGGGTAAGTGGTGGGTGAGATGTGGTGGAGTGGAGTGTAGGAGGGGTAATCGGTGTGTGAGGTGAAGTGTGGCATTAGGAGGGGTAAGTGGCGGGTGAGGTGGGGTGGAGGGTGGAGAGTGTGGCATTAGGAGGGGTAAGTGGCGGGTGAGAAGGACTGTAGAACGTGACATCTATGAGAGTCAAGAAACATAATCCAGTATAATAGTAAAACCGGCTGAACATTCCAACCCAGTGGCAGCGATGTGATGATCAGTAAAAGCCGGTTGCCCGCCATGCAGCCAGTCCCCGAGAATGCGGCCGGCCTGTCCGTGCCCCGGCCTCCTCGCACACCTCCATGTCAGTACAGAGGGCACCCTATCATGTACACGTTGTCTGCGGTGTGCCGGAGACCTTTCCTCCGTGTATACTCTTTGTATCGGGCTGAATAAATGTCAGGACTTTACATTCTCAGCCGTTCCGGCGTGCCTTTGCCAGCGGTGACGCGTCAGCTTTGTACAGGCCTGACCTATGCCATCAGCCGGTGGCCATCCAGCTTTCCGTGACAGGGAAAACCCGCCAGAACCGTCTACCGGAGCATGCTGGGAGTTGTAGCCCGTGACAGCTGGGTGGCCGCAGCTGCTGTTTTCCTGGTGTGGGCTCGAATACTAAAGATAGAACCTCATCGGAGGCTGAGGGCAACAACAAGGTTACTTCAGTGGAAAAGTTTTCATGGCGGGAAGGCCCCCTCGGGCCCGTAAACTTGGTGCGAATGCAAAGCCGGTGTATGAGAATTTGTTTGTTAGTGTGCATGTGTGTGTGTGTACAGGATGGTTGCGTGTCAGGGGGGCCGCAGTAGTTGCATCAGCTAGGATCAGGTGTCATTAAACAGCAGTGTCAGGAGATTACCTCAGATCTGGAGGGCATCACAATAGTAACTCATTCACTGCCTGCTCAATAGCATGCAAGCTGATCCTCTGCAAGGTGTGCTCAGAGCATTGCTCCATCAGGCCTCCTGTACTTCTAGTATCTGCAGAGCATTGCTCCATCAGGCCTCCTGTACTTCTAGTAGCTGCAGAGCATTGCTCCATCAGGCCTCCTGTACTACTAGTAGCTGCAGAGCATTGCTCCATCAGGCCTCCTGTACATCTAGTAGCTGCAGAGCATTGCTCCACCAAGACCTTCCTTTTGAAGCCCCCTCGGTCCTTCCTTGCGGCTCCCTTCCCTTACAGGCAGCAGGGTTACCCTATTAACCCCTTCACACTTTGTAGGCTGCAGAGCGCTGCACTTTCACATGCCCCTTGCTTTATTAAAAGACCCAAAGACCGTGACTGTGTCAGATCTCTATTTCCACGAAAAGTGTTATTTCCCTTACCCGGGTGCAGCACATTGCACCTGCACAAAAAAAAAAATCATTTCCAGAGGTGAAGCACAATGTCCTCTTCTTCCATCACTTCCAGGCATGCAGAACATCGCTCCCCTTTTACTTATGGTACAGAGATGCAGAGCATTGCTCCTTGTTCCCTTCCCATACAGAGATGCAGAGCATTGCTTTATGTTACATTTTGTTTCAGAGAATTTCCTCCTTGCAGAGCATCGCTCTGGATTGCTTTTCCTTTATCAAGTTGCAGAGCATTGTTCCTGATTTCCTTCCCTTACAGAAAGTCACTGCTTCCTTTACAGCAAATTGCTCTCTAGTCCCTTCCCTTACTGAGTATTGCTCTTGATTCCTGTCCCCTACTAAGTATTGCTCTCTAGTCCCTTCCCTTACTGAGTATTGCTCTTGATTCCTGTCCCCTACTAAGTATTGCTCTCTAGTCCCTTCCCTTACTGAGTATTGCTCTTGATTCCTGTCCCCTACTAAGTATTGCTCTCTATTCCCTTCCCCTACTAAGTATTGCTCTCTATTCCCTTCCCTTACTGAGTATTGCTCTCTATTCCCTTCCCTTACTGAGTATTGCCCTCTATCCCCCCCCCTGAATATTGCTCTCTATTCCCTTCCCTTACTGAGTATTGCTCTCCATTCCCTTCCCTTACTGAGTATTGCCCTCTATCCCCCCCTGAATATTGCTCTCTATTCCCTTCCCTTCCCTTACTGAGTATTGCCCTCTATCCCCCCCTGAATATTGCTCTCTATTCCCTTCCCTTACTGAGTATTGCTCTCTATTCCCTTCCCTTACTGAGTATTGCTCTCCAGTCCCTTCCCTTACTGAGTATTGCTCTCTATTCCCTTTCCTTACTGAGTATTGCTCTCCATTCCCTTTCCTTACTGAGTATTGCTCTCCATTCACTTCCCTTACTGAGTATTGCTCTCTATTCCCTTCCCTTACTGATTATTGCTCTCTATTCCCTTACTGAGTATTGCTCTCTATTCCCTCCCCTTACTAAGTATTGCTCTCCATTCCATTACTGAGTATTGCTCTCCATTCCCTTCCCTTACTGAGTATTGCTCTCTATTCCCTTCCCTTGCTGAGTATTGCTCTCTATTCCCTTCCCTTACTGAGTATTGCCCTCTATCCCCCCCCTGAATATTGCTCTCTATTCCCTTCCCTTACTGAGTATTGCTCTCCATTCCCTTCCCTTACTGAGTATTGCTCTCTATTCCCCCCCCCTGAATATTGCTCTCTATTCCCTTCCCTTACTGAGTATTGCTCTCTATTCCCTTCCTGAGTATTGCTCTCTATTCCCTTCCCTTGCTGAGTATTGCTCTCTATTCCCTTCCCTTGCTGAGTATTGCTCTCTATTCCCTTCCCTTACTGAGTATTGCCCTCTATTCCCTTACTGAGTATTGCCCTCTATCCCCCCCCTGAATATTGCTCTCTATTCCCTTCCCTTACTGAGTATTGCTCTCCATTCCCTTCCCTTACTGAGTATTGCCCTCTATTCCCCCCCCCCTGAATATTGCTCTCTATTCCCTTCCCTTACTGAGTATTGCTCTCTATTCCCTTCCCTTACTGAGTATTGCTCTCCATTCCCTTCCCTTACTGAGTATTGCTCTCTATTCCCTTCCCTTACTGAGTATTGCTCTCTATTCCCTTCCCTTACTGAGTATTGCTCTCTATTCCCTTCCTGAGTATTGCTCTCTATTCCCTTACTGAGTATTGCTCTCTATTCCCTTACTGAGTATTGCTCTCTATTCCCTTACTGAGTATTGCTCTCTATTCCCTTACTGAGTATTGCTCTCTATTCCCTTACTGAGTATTGCTCTCTATTCCCTTACTGAGTATTGCTCTCTATTCCCTTACTGAGTATTGCTCTCTATTCCCTTCCCTTACTGAGTATTGCTCTCTATTCCCTTACTGAGTATTGCTCTCCATTCCCTTACTGAGTATTGCTCTCTATTCCCTTCCCTTACTGAGTATTGCTCTCTATTCCCTTCCCTTACTGAGTATTGCTCTCTATTCCCTTACTGAGTATTGCTCTCTATTCCCTTACTGAGTATTGCTCATGTAGCGCTCACCCCCGAAGGAGCCGCTGATCGCCCGGTGCATCTCTAGTCGGTCTAGGGGATGATCTTCAGCTGCCCGCCCATTAGCACTAAACCAGACCTGGTAGGTATATCAGTGTAGATCCACTTGGGAGGCAGTGATCAGCGACTGATGTAGCAGACAGACCGGCGGGATGAACACAGATCCTCAATCAGGAAAGACACCGACCATACTTCTGAAGTCCTCTTAGTTCCAGGGTACTTCAAGAGCCAGCACTGGTCCCTGTTCTCTTCCTCTATCAGCATCACAGGCCTCCTCCATGTTGGAGGTTTCAGGGAATCCTTTTCCCTCACACCAGCCCATGCCACCCCCAGGACTCAGGCCTAGCTTGGGGAAGCAGGCTGACCAGCACCCAGCCCTAATCCATGGCAGGTCCTGGCTAGCCTGAGCACATGGCAAATCCCTCCAGTATATGTACCCTATCCCAGCATGCACCACTGGCTGAGAGAAACCCAGTGACCGGCTGCTTTGCTGTACATACACTACAGTGCCTCTCATTGGCTGTCCCAGAATATGACAGAGTCACACTCCCAGGGGGGTACAGGCAAGGCCAGACACTTGGGATTAACCAGATAAATGCCACTATAATTCCCCAGCCAGGCTGACTACAGCCCCGGCTATCACTAAGGCCCCGTTCCCACTGCGCGATATGCAAATTGCGCGTTTGTTGCGCGATTTGCATATTGCGCGACATCTCGAGATTTGCCGCGCGATGTCGCGTTCAAGCTTGCATTGAGCAAGCTTGAATCGCGGCTAAATCCGCTCCAAAAAGGGTCCTGCTGTAGCGAGGCACGACCCGCGACAGCAGGACCCTTTGCCCCATTGGATTGCATTGGAGCGCGATATCGCGCGGTAATTTGCAGCGATATCGCGGGAATTACCGTGCGATAAATCGCTCAATGTGAACGGGGGTCTTAATGTCTAGTAGCCACCTCGCAGAAGGTGATGGGGGCTACACTCTCTATTCCTTTTTCTTACTAAATATTGTCCTCTATTCCCTTCCCTTACTAAGTGCTGCTCTCCATCCCATTCCTTCTACAGAACATTTTTCTGTTTCCATCCCTCACAGAGTATTGCTTCCCATCCCCTTCTTTTACAGAGCGTTCTTCTTCCCTTACAGAGCATTGCTCTCTTTTCCCTTCCCTTACTGTGCAATGCTCTCTTTTCCCTTCCCTTACTGTGCAATGCTCTCTTTTCCCTTCCCTTACTGTGCAATGCTCTCTATACTCTTCCCCTACAGAGCGTACTTTCCTTTCTCATTCAGAGACATACATCGTCTTGGTCCCGTGGCCTTGCAGGCACAGAGTCATCTTTCCCCGGCATTGCTGCCCTTCCCTTCCCTTCCTGGATATGCAGATCTGTTGACAATGAAGATTATGAATCGGCAGAGAGACTTCGGCTCCTTCCCCATCGCAGGAGACTGCAGAGCATCGCGCCCCCTCTCTCTCTCTTTCTGGAAAACATCTGTAGGTCATCATCACATCATCAACAAGCTATTGTTTTCCAGGACCCAAAACATCATAACAATCCTCCGGGTTCCCCTGCCGCAGAGAGTGCCATTATTTTCCGAACCCGGGGACAGGCAGAATACCGCGCGGCTCGGCTCCAGATGTGCCAGAGATCCCCAGAGCATCAGGAACGAAGACTTCACTGCCGCTACTGGCATTGCTGCTTCAGATGAGCGTCCTACCAAAGGGCAACCGAAGCGGATTCTCACAGCTACCAATCAGACCGCAGATGTCAGTTAGTTTTTAGGGCAGCTTTGAACATGAAACGCTCTGATTGGCTGCTTGGGTCAGCGCCTTCATTTCTCCTTTATTCACCCTTTTATAAATCAATCCTGTAAGAGGCTATTAAAAGGAGAGGTGCACTTTAAAAGAAAGAGCGCTTATACTTATTGCCCCATTTGCCCTGACCTAACTCCCCCCTCCCCCTATACACAGATGCATACTTACCTTGCTGACGGTTCTGCTCTCGGCTTACATCCAGCGCTGCAAGTCCTCATTGTCCTGACTGCAAATAACAGATAAAGCACCATAGATTTCTATAGGGCTGTGTCCCCATACTGGAGAGGATCAGAGATGGTCCCACAGAAGTCTGTGGTGCTGCAATGTACAGACGCGGCCAGGACTATGAAGACAGAACAAGCAGCGGAACTGCGGCCATATATATGGTTGTGTCCCAAGGCTGGAGAGGATCAGAGATGGTCCCACAGAAGTCTGTGGGGCTGCAATATACAGACGCGGCCAGAACTATGAAGACACCAACTAAATTAGGACCCCACCTGGAGCTCCTCCCACCGGACCAGCGCCGCTCGCCGCTGCTCTCCCGCGCCGAAGGTAAGTGGAAAAAAATTTAAAACATAGCGCAAATACCGGGGCATTTTGACAAGTACAAGTACTTGTCAAAATGCCCTGATTTTTCCGCCCTCACCCTGCAGCGCCGTAAGGCGGCCGCCTGACTTGCCTTGCGGTAGCGCCGGGCCTGGACAGAACAAGCAGCAGAACTGCGGCCATCTATATGGCTGTGTCCCAATGCTGGAGAGGATCAGAGGTGGTCCCACAGAAGTCTATGGGGTCCTAATGTGAAGGTGCCGCCAGGTCAATGAACACAGAACAAGCAGCAGAACTGCGGCCGTCTATAGGGTTGTGTCCCGGGGCTGGATCAGAGACGCTCCCAAAGTGAAGATTCACACCTCTAGATTTATACGAACAGCGGAACTGAGGTGGCCAGACTGAGGAAAATGTGTATTTGTGGAGGGGGGAGGGGGGGTTAGTTTAGGTCGGGGGAACGGGGTAAAAAGGCTTACGGCACTTATCGTGTAAAGAACATAATGTACATTTGTGATGTGAATGTGGTTTCCACCAGAACCATCCACAGAAACATAAACAAGTGGGTTCAACCTTATTGCAGTCCATTCACAAGCTTATTTAATAAAGAGGTACAGACTATCTATCTATCTATCTATCTATCTATCTATCTATCTATCTCATATCTATCTATCTCATATCTATCTATCTATCTATCTATCTATCTATCTATCTATCTATCTCATATCTATCTATCTATCTATCTATCTATCTATCTATCTATCTACATGTTACTCCTGAGAAGATAGTACTAAGTCATCACGTTGCCTAAGCCTCAAATTACAATACATTCGACCTCGGCGTTGGGTAGTTTTTTTGCACCAGAACAGCCGAAATGTTCGGCTAAAGTTTAATCTACTTGCAGGCAACCTCGGCACTCCAGATGTTGTGGAACTACAAGTCCCATGAGGCCTCGCAAGACTCTGACAGCCACAGGCATGACTCCTACCGTGTTTCCCCGAAAGTAAGACCTAGCGCTATCTTCAGGGATGTCTGTAATATAAGACCTACCCCGACCAGCAACAGCAGGCCGCCTTCCGGGAGCTCGTCCAGTCCTCCCCCAGACAGGTAAGACATCCCCCGAAAATAAGACCTAGTGTCTTATTTTCGGGGAAACACGGTAGAGGCAGAGGCATGATGGAAGTTGTAGTGTCACCATAGTTGGTATGCCGGGTTGCCTACCCTGATCTAGAACGTTGAATGCCAACCAATCTATATGACTATTTCCCTTCGCCTGAGAGTGCAGATACGGTATGTAACGTAATAGTCCGGAATATATCTGTCACAGACCTTCACATCATCTCAGCAGCGTAATCACAGGAAGCTGCCATTCCGCCGCTCTCTATTTTTATGGGACATCAGAGTATTGGATATTACGGCTCCGAGAGCCGCGGAATGGCAATATTACAGACGGCTGCCGCGCTGATGCCTCTATATGAGATCTTCAGGAAGGAAAGCTCCAAAATATAGACATGAGCGCAGATGTGACCTGACAGCCTACAAACAATGCGGCACGGAGGCCCGTCACCCACCTCTGCGACATAATCTTGAAGGCGTCCGGCAGGTAGCACTGCACGTTTTCCATTTGGAAGGGGTCAGCGTCGCAAATCTTGTCGTCCGTCCTCCCGTAGTTGGCATTTTCCACCATGATGACGTCGCTGCCCGGGCACCTCAATTCGATCGGGTATCCTTCGCATGCCAGCTCCCGACGCATCAGCCCGAATGGAAGAGCCGCGCGACTCAAACCTGTGGGGGATAAAAAGAAGTCTCGTTAGTCCACCGCGCTTCTTCAAACGGATCAACAATTAAGGGGGGCTCGTTGTTACAATGGTTACATTTATCTGCTGATTCCTTCCAGTGTCTAGAATTGTTACATTGTATCTCTCTACTAAGATGTATTTATTTCTTAAGATCATCAGCGCGGATCCATGTCATATTGTGGTATTTTACCCCCTAGGATCCTCAATGTCATCTAGTGGCCATATTGTGGTATTTTACCCCCTAGGATCCTCAATGTCATCTAGTGGCCATATTGTGGTATTTTACCCCCTAGGATCCTCAATGTCATCTAGTGGCCATATTGTGGTATTTTACCCCCTAGGATCCTCAACGTCATCTAGTGGCCATATTGTGGTATTTTACCCCCTATGGTCCTCAGCTCCATCTAGTGGCCATGTTGTGGTATTTTACCTCCTGTGATCCTCAGCGCCCTCTAGTGGCCATATGATGGTATTTTACCCTCTATGGTCCTCAGCACCATCTAGTCACCATATTGTTGTATCTTACTATTTATGTCCTATGATCCTCAGCGCCATCTAGTGGCCATATTGTGGTATTTTACCCCCTATGGTCCTCAGCTCCATCTAGTGGCCATGTTGTGGTATTTTACCTCCTGTGATCCTCAGCGCCCTCTAGTGGCCATATGATGGTATTTTACCCTCTATGGTCCTCAGCACCATCTAGTCACCATATTGTTGTATCTTACTATTTATGTCCTATGATCCTCAGCGCCATCTAGTGGCCATATTGTGGTATTTTACCCCCTATGGTCCTCAGCTCCCTCTAGTGGCCATATTGTGGTATTTTACCTCCTGTGATCCTCAGCGCCCTCTAGTGGCCATATTGTGGTATTTTACCTTCTATGGTCCTCAGCTACATCTAGTGGCCATATTGTGGTATTTTACCCCCTATGGTCCTCAGCTCCCTCTAGTGGCCATATTGTGGTATTTTACCTCCTGTGATCCTCAGCGCCCTCTAGTGGCCATATTGTGGTATTTTACGCCCTATGGTCCTCAGCTCCATCTAGTGGCCATATTGTGGTATTTTACCTCCTGTGATCCTCAGCGCCCTCTAGTGGCCATATTGTGGTATTTTACGCCCTATGGTCCTCAGCTCCATCTAGTGGCCATATTGTGGTATTTTACCTCCTGTGATCTTCATCGCCATCTAGTGGCCACATTGTGGTATTTTAACTCCTAGGATCATCAGCACCCTCTTGTGTCCATATTGTGGTATTTTACTATTTATTTCTTATGATCATCAGCGCCATCTAGTGACCATATTGTGGTATATTCCTGATTCACTCATTCATTCATCATGAATGAACCTATTTTTACTACTGCCCATAACACATGAGAAACATTGGGCGAAAGTTGCCCAATGAACACTTCAGAAGAGAAAGTTGCCTAAGAACACGTGATTTTTCCCCATTGTAACAACAGCTGGTTGATTTGCACAGAACACATGTACGTGCAGCTTCACTAAAATAATGTTTTTATAAAAAGGCCCCTAAGTGTGATAAGGCCCCTTCCTATAGGCTGATAGTGCAGAGCCGCACTACAGCCAGGACGGATCCCACCAATATTGTCGGGATCCACCCAGGTGACTGATTGACAGCTGTTTCTGCCTCTCTAGAGGCAGAGCCAGCTGTGCCCGCATCCTCCCCTGTCTGTCCCTCCAATGAGTACCGTAGGAACAATGAGGAGCCGGGCAATTCCTGTGGGGTGCAATGACAGTCACTACTCTCTGCAGGGAGAATATGAGCAGAGTGATCAGTGGGTACGTGATCAATCATCTCTCGATCTATAGCGTGCAGTGTCCTACGCTGGCTCTAAGTACCTCCCAGCCTTCTGAAATGAGAAAGAGAGACATCTTCCAGCACAATGTATTTAGGCAATGGGCACGCATGGACACTGTTGGAAATTCAACAGCATATTCTAATGCACTGATATACTTGTGTAATTTGTCCTTTTGAGCTGTAGATGGCGCTGTAGTGCAATGCTAGTCTCCATGTTCATGCTTATCTATGATACACGGGAAGTTCCTTTCTATATGTTTTCCTCTCAATGCTCTATTCAGATGTAATGTTCTTCTAAGCCAGTAAAACTTAATTCAGCATTCCTCAAGATCTCAGAGCTTCATCTAAACACATAACCAACAGACACACCCCATATAATGCAGATTCAGAGAGCTAGCACCCTAGAGGTAAAGGAAGAGGAGCGTGGTACCTTTCTTGCTGACTGTCATTGTTGGTGACAAGCATTGCGTGGCAATAAGGGAAGATGTGGGTGTTGTAATGATTGCGTCTCGTGAAATGGAGATGTAACCGATCGAGCAGCGAAGCCGCTTGGCAGAAATGTATGTATGCAATAAGCGCTGGAAGACCCTGGAGATTAGCACGGCGCATAGCCAAGCCAAAGGCAGATGTATACTTGAACACTGCGCGACTATCTTGCAAACCAACTGGACGAAAGCCTAAGGCTTGGTCATGTGATACACCCCTAGTTATGTGAAAGGGGCAGCACAGAAGTCCTTTTGCACACTTTTTTAAGTTTAATTCTGTTTTTTTCTGGGGGCTGAAAAGCAATAAGGAGCTGTAATTGAGTAACATTGGCTAGATGCAAGTACCCAGTGGTGTCTATATGTTCAATTATATCCATAGTGCCCCAGAAGCTATGAAATGAAGGGCATTCCATTACACTAATGCCCAATTCATGAGCTGGAGATAATCTTGGGCTTGCTCCTTCCCGCCTCCTGTGTGTGCCACTGGCCCATACATTCAATAGACAGCTTCACCAAACCATAGCAAAGCTTGGGAGGAGAAGGGACCCATTCGGCTTCATGAATTGAAGTCAATGTTTACATATTAGAGCTCCTAGGAAGTCCTGATTATAACTACAGCTATGCGAAGGAGCTTGCATTCCGCCCGTGCGTAAACAGCATGAGCACAATGACCCATGAATGGCTTCTGTGAACAACACAAAGATCCTTCACTTTACATTAGGGGTAGGCAACCTTTGGGGAAACGAAAAATTCCATCATGCCTGTGACTCCAGGACTCGTTATTATTATTATACAGGATTTATATTGCGCCAACAGTTTGCGCAGCGCTTTACAATATAAGGAAGAAAATAACAATCACAATACAATTCAAGACAAGATGGTAAGGAGGGCCCTGCCCCTGAGGGCTTACAATATAAAAGGGGAGGGGCCAGTGATACATGAGGAGGTAGCTGTGTGGGGATGAATTGTTTGAGAATGTGATGGTTATGACCTCATGCTTATGGCTGTCATTCTTGCAATGCCTCAGGGGACTGGAGTGCCCAGGTTGCCTACCCCTGCTCTTGATATTACATATGACGCTTCATTATAGCTAATTATACTTATATTACAACCCTACTCAGTGCCCATGGTGATAAAAGCTGTGACCCAGCATTGCTTGTGTTGTAGAGAATCTGTCACTTGGCCCATTTTGGGAAAAGTAACAGGGTTTGTTTTTTGGCCACCACTGACCACCTCTTACTTGCTGGTGGACCTCTGCAGCTTGGTTGCTCCATTGCAAAGCCCAGCCCGCTTATAAGTAAGTTCTAACCAGTTCAACCAGTTCAAATACACCCATTCTGTATCCTTGCATTTATAAGGTCCTTGAACCCATAAATCTCAATATATACAGTACTGTACCCCCAAACTTTCTGAGATGAGAAAGAGGGACACACAGTCTATAGGCAAAAGACCCAGCCCCGCCATACCCCTGCTTTGGAAACCATGAAGAATTAATGCACAAAAAATGATTGGGCAAACCCACTAGTGTGTTTTTCATCCTATATAATGGTTTTTCTAAATCATAAATGTAGTATTCTAGAGCAGTGTTTCTCAACCTTTCCCCAATCACAGCACCCTTTATAATTATGCACAATCTTGTGGGACCTCAGTCTAATATGTGAAAAGCAACAATTGGCCCCTCCAAAATCCATATCAGACCCTTTTCCCAGATAGGGATCTGGTATGGATTTTATTTTAAGGGAGGAACCTATGCAAAAAGGTTCCCCCTTCCCATCAGCGTTTCACATCAATAGCTCCTTTCACATCAGAAGCCTCTTCTTTACATCAGAAGCCCCCCTCTTCACATCTGAAGCCCTCTTCATATCAGAGGCTCGCTCTTCACAGCAAGAGCCCGCTTCACATCAGAAGCCCCCTCTTCCTATCTGGAGCCTTCTTCATATCAGAGGCTCCCCCTTCACAGCAAGAGCCCGCTTCACATCAGAAGCCCCCTCTTCCTATCTGGAGCCTTCTTCATATCAGAGGCTCGCTCTTCACAGCAAGAGCCCGCTTCACATCAGAAGCCCCCTCTTCCTATCTGGAGCCTTCTTCATATCAGAGGCTCGCTCTTCACAGCAAGAGCCCGCTTCACATCAGAAGCCCCCTCTTCCTATCTGGAGCCTTCTTCATATCAGAGGCTCGCTCTTCACAGCAAGAGCCCGCTTCACATCAGAAGCCCCCTCTTCACATCTGAGGCCATCTTCATATCAGAGGCTGCTCCTTCACAGCAGGAGCCCACTTCACATCAGAAGCCCCCTCTTCACATCTGAGGCCATCTTCATATCAGAGGCTCCCCCTTCACAGCAGGAGCCCACTTCACATCAGAAGCCTCCTCTTCACATCTGAAGCCATCTTCATATCAGAGGCTCCCCCTTCACAGCAGGAGCCCAGCTTCACATTAGAAGCCCCTTTTCACATAACAGTTCCCCGTTCACATCAGGAGCCCTCTTCACATGAGGAATGTGTCTCCACCATGGAAAGGAATGACGCTGTGTACAAATTTCGAGGCGCCCATGAGGAAACCAGAAGGCACCCCAGTGTGCCATGGCACCATTGTTGATAAAGACTACTATACAGGGTAGATGAAAGGTAGCGTGCTGAATAACACATGTGGAAGTTAAATAATACATTTTTATAGAGGTCTATACATCAGACCAAAAAAGAGGGACAACTGAAGGGGAAAGAGGGACTAAGGGATTTAGCTCCAAAAGAGGGTCAGCTGAGATGGATATCCCAATAATTGAGGGTATGGGGTATGTGTTATTCCATATACAAAGAATGTATGTCTACATAAACACCTAACAATATTGTCTTGGAACCTTATATTATTGAAAACATGGGTGACAGTTGTATCTCAGTCCACAGCCTCGGGATGCCTTGCTCTGTGTTGTTGGCCCCTTCTAGTGACAGCTGTGGCCACTTCTGGTAGTCCTGGCACATGACGGGTAATTTGATGGCCCTGGTCAGAATTCCATGGTTTAAGGTTCTTGGCGGACATTTTGGAATGCAAACCCAAGGGAAGACATCCATTTTAGTTGACTTTAGAGGTGTCCATAACGTGACAGATAGATCCCCGCCGAGAGGCCCTTGCTGTTGCAATGGTTTACACCTGTTGTTTACTAGAGTTACTATGTGCAGTTGGTATCTAATATGGAGATGACTTTGCCCCCAGCAGTCCCTATCATTTCCACAGATGTCTGTTTTCTCAGACTGCGTTTGGCAGGTGCTATATCACAATTTTTATTACCATTAAATGCGCCCAGATGGCTCTTGGTAAAGTTTTCATCTTGCTTATCTTTTTCTGTCAATTTGAAACTAAGCGTATAAGGATAATTGAAAAAAAAAAAAAAGGTTTAATGGCTTCAGTGTGGGTTTTATATAAAGGAGAACTCTGGTGTTGCCCATTGCAACCAATCAAATGCTAGCTGATAGTTTCTTATCTTTGCCCTGGCTACTGTATGAAACATGTACACTATGGGCAAGGTGGGTGATGATATGAGCAATGCTGGAGAACGTTTCTAGTGGGCAGTATATGCAGGAGAGGAGTTCATGGGTATGGTGGTGGGCAGTATGTGCAGGAGAGAAGTGCATGGGTAAGGTGGTGGGCAGTATGTGCAGGAGAGGAGTATAAAGGGTAAGGTGGTGGGCAGTATGTGCAGGAGAGAAGTACATGGGTAAGGTAGTGGGCAGTATGTGCAGGAGAGGAGTATAAAGGGTAAGGTGGTGGACAGTATGTGCATGAGAGGAGTATAAAGGGTAAGGTGGTGGGCAGTATGTGCATGAGAGGAGTACAGAGGATATGGTGGTGGGCAGTATAAGCAGGAGAGGAGTACAGAGGATAATGTGGTGGGCAGTATGTGCATGAAAGGAGTACCCAGGTATGGTGGTAGACAGTATATGCCGGAGAGCAATGCGCAGGGTAGAACTAAAAGCAGAGTAGAAATATAAAGTAGGTACCACAAGGTGGTACCTACAGCGGTCTAGCAATCTATTTTGAAGAAAGAGTATGTCACACTCGTGCCCTAACTTTGAGTACAGAGGGTATGGGGGTGGGCAGTATGTGCAGGAGAGGAGAAAAGGGGATATGGCAATGGACAGTATGCTTAGGAGAGGAGTACAGAGGGTATGGTGGTGGGCAGTATGTGCAGGAGAGGAGTACAGAGGGTATGGTGGTGGACAGTATGCTTAGGAGAGGAATACAGAGGGTATGGTGGTGGGCAGTATGTGCAGGAGAGGAATACAGAGGGTATGGTGGTGGGCAATATGTGCAGGAGAGGAATACAGAGAGTATGGTGGTGGGCAGTATGTGCAGGAGAGGAATACAGAGGGTATGGTGGTGGGCAGTATGTGCAGGAGAGGAGTACAGAGGGTATGGTGGTAGGCAGTATGTGCAGGAGAGGAATACAGAGAGTATGGTGGTGGGCAGTATGTGCAGGGGAGGAATACAGAGGGTATGGTGGTGGGCAGTATGTGCAGGAGAGGAGTACAGAGGGTATGGTGGTGGGCAATATGTACAGGAGAGGAGTACAGGGGGTATGGTACCTGCAGTGGTCCAGGAATCTATTTAAAAGAAAGAGTAGGTCACACTCCTTCCCTAACTCTGATTGGCTAGCACTGTTTTTAGTCACAAGTTAGGCCTGTACAGTACACTTCCTGTTACTGGAAAGGAAAATGTACAAGACAGCCCTAGAAGAGACGGAACTGTGTGCCTAGTAACGGGACCATCAGGACACAAAAAAAACCTGAGGTGCTCTATTATGAAAACACCAAAACTACCAAGCAGTATGGAAAGCTCATATACTCCCAGTTGACTTCTGAACTGTTCTATGAATCTATCATATTGAAGGGCCCAGTAGAAAGGTACAGAAGGTGTAAGCAGAAGGTCAGCTATTAAAATTGCTAGAAAGATAGAGCTTCCCATATTAGAGCTTCCCAAGATTTTGGGATCCTGGGAAGATCAAGAGTGTTCAAGCACTGTATAGAGGCAGCTTTTTACTCTAGGTTTGGGTTTAGAAAGATTATAGCACTGAAAGAGGTACTTTAGGTGGCCTTGTCTACTATAAAGGGACTCCGCAATCACCACAATGTTTTTTGGATTATTATTTGAAATTTTTTACCTTTAATTTTTTTCTATCTATCTATCTATCTATCTATCTATCTATCTATCTATCTATCTATCTATCTATCTATCTATCTATCTATCTATCTATCTATCCACTATGTAGAGTGGAAAAAGGGTCACCCAGGACTCTCAGCCAGAGGGGCTGAGCGGCTCCAGGAAAGTACTGTTACTAGGAAAGAGCTGGTTTTAACAACTCATTCCGGGTTTTCTGGATCATAGTTTGGATCCTGGAGCCGGGAGATTTCTAAACGAACTGGGAGGGAAGAAATCTCCATTCCTGGGCCCGGGCTTTAGTGGTGACCAGCACCAAATGATGGTGCACCTGTGTACAGCGCTTATGGAGGAGGATGCTGGGTCAGGTTCAAGGCTCTACGTGGGTGACAGAGGAGGTCTCTGCAGGAGTCAGGAGGGCTCCACCCTGGGACCAGTCTGTGGCTGGCGGAATGAGGAGCGGGTCACCTGTGTGGTGAAGAGTGTTTGGTAAACACGCAACCTAAAGTCGCGGGACTTTGAAAGTGCTATTTTGCTGAAGACAGAAAACTGTACATTGTGTTTGAAACCCCTGCGAGGGTAAACCTGTGTGGACTTTTGAGTTGGATTCAATAAAAGTGGGCAAGGGAGCCCTTAAAGGAAGTCATAAGCAAGTGGATGCGTCCTTAATGCGCTACCATTGGAAGCTAAATCTCACACTAGATATATATATAAAAATAAAATAAATACTGGCCAAGGATTCCCAGAGCACCGTGGGCTAGCTAAAGCAGAGCAGCATGTGAAAATGAGACTAGAATTCCAATGGCTGTGTAGAACTTTGCATTATATTTATATGCAATATTTGATATTAACCTGACTTGAAACATTTGTTTTTTATTTAGTTCTGACCATAATCAGAAATCTGTACAACACGACGGACATTGCCTTTGATTTGATCTCTGCCAGATGCTTGTAGTGTTCCTGTACCTTTAAAAATGTGTTGTTGTTTTTTTCTGCTGACCTAGTGCATTCTTCATCAACCTGAATGGGGCCTCCTCACCCTTGTGACAAGAATGTGGTGGGGTACCTACACCGGAAAAAGCTGAATGTGGTGATTTCCGAAATGGGCCACCTTCCGGCCAGCTCCTGCGTTACAAAAAGCAATTCAAGTCCGTTGCAGTGCATCATCCTTATACCAAATCGCAGGTTACAAAGAGGCAGCTGTTAGAAAGAATTTCAGAGTTTCACAATGTCTGGGTGAGATTGTGTAATTATAGTGAGAATTTAGATATAAGTTTGGGTCAGATGACCCAGCCCGCCAAGGGTAACAACCACACTTTCCAAAGTGAAATGTTGCTACGGTTCTTTATCTTTTTAGGAACCCAAAATTAACACATTAGCTCTCTCCTGTGAGTAATTGCAGGTTTCTCCTCGAACACACCAGTGTTGTGTCAAAGGGTTTCCAGCCTCTAAATTGGTCAGTTCTCTAAAATGCCCTGGCGTGACTCACCAACGCACAAATGTAATCTGACCTTCGGGGAGTTAATTGCTACCATGGAACATGGAGGTGGCCCACCGGAACACTATATCCTTCATTAGGCAGGGGTGAGAGCGATGTTTTTCAGTATAGGTAAGAAACGAATTGACCTATAAACCCGTAAGGTCTGAAATTTCATAGTTACGGAACATTGCTCATTCTTAACTGCCCCGTAACCAAAGCTCCCGTGTCCTAGTTTCCAAGAACCGTTTTTTTTCCTTTCCTTTTTTGTCATTGAAATTCATTAACCAAGAATACTTCACACGTCGCACAGTTTGGATTCCTAGGGGCCCTGCGTTGAATTTTTTAGTGTAACGGGGCAATCAAGCAGAGTAATCAAACATATTTACCACGTTTGACATTCAAAACAAGGCATCAAGCTGCTTTAAAGGGGATATCCACCAACTAATATTTATAAGTAGATGTTTTCCTTGGAGAAATTGATTCCTTTGAGGATGCCAAGTTATCGTACTTACCACTTAGATGAACTACGGCAATATTCTGGCCACTTTAATAGCCAAAGAAACCAAGTGAGTGAAGACAACCTACCACTATTACCAGGGGTGTATATCCATCACTGGAACCTGTAGGTTCACAACCATAGTTTCCTCCTTTTTGGGTGGAAGACATGGACATGTTTTAGCACCAAGTATGAAGACATACTACCGCCAACACCAGGGGGGGTGGATTTCTATCACTGGAGCCTGTAGGTGGACATGTTTTAGCACCAAGTATGTAGGCGAAGGAAAAGTGCCTTTCACTCCAAGGCATCAAGATGCTTTAAAGGGGATATCCATCAACTAATATTTATAAGTAGATGTTTTCCTTGGGAAATTAAATCCTTTCCTGATGCCAAGTTATCGTACATACCACCTAGATGTTCTACGGCAATATTCCGGCCATTATAAATCACTTTTAATAGAAAAAGCAACCAAATGGAGGGAGACAATCAACCAGCAACACCAAGGGTGGATTTCCATCAATGGAACCTGTAGGTTCATGACCATACCTTCCTCCTTTTTGGGCTGAACACATGGACATGTTTTAGCACCAAGTATGAAGACAAACTACCACTAACACCAGGGGTGGATTTCTATCACTGGAACCTGTAGGTGGACATGTTTGAGCACCAAGTATGTACGTGAAGTAAAAGCGGCCTTCACTCCAATGCATCAAGCTGCTTTAAAGGGGATATCCAACGAATAATATTTATAAGTAGATGTTTTCCTTGGAAAATGGAATCCTTTGGTGATGCCACGTTTCGTACATACCACCTAGATGATCTACGGCAATATTCAGGCCATTATAAATCACTTTTAATAGGAAAAGCAACCAAGTGGAGGAAGACAATCCACCAGCAACACCAAGGGTGGATTTCCATCAGTGGAACCTGTAGATTCACAACCATACCTTCCTCCTTTTTGTGCTGAAGACATGGACATGTTTTAGCACCAAGTATATAGGCGAAGGAAAATCGCCTTTCATTCCAAGGCATCAAGCTGCTTTAAAAGGGATATCCACCAACTAATATTTATAAGTAGATTTTTTCCTTGGAAAATCCAATCCTTTGCTGATGTCAAGTTATCGTACTTATCACTTAGATGATCTAAAGCAGAGATTATTCTCAAGAAAGGATAACCGAGAAACAAAAGTGAGGAATTTCCCCATAATTATCAGTCAGTCTTGAATCCTGGCCACACATAGACCCGACAATATATAGGCCACTTTTAAATCGCTGTCATAGGAGAAACAACCAAATGGATGAAGGAAACATAGGGTTAGGGTGTCCACCAACACCAGGGGCGAATTTTCATTACTGGAGTTTTTGGGCACACAACCATACCTTCCTACTTTTTGGGTACACGTGTACACATTTTAGCACCAAGTATGTAGAAAAAAGGACACACACCTGCCACGCCCCCATTTAAGTGGACCATATAGAATGAATGCATAGAAATTGATTGGTTAAAACCAAAATTGCGTTTTTACCACTACTTTTCCTTCCCACTGGTTTTCCAAAATCACAAATGCAACTATTTAGAACTTGGATAAATGATTTAGTGCTGTATAAGCCTATCCTACCTCAAATTAACCACTCAACCATCACGTTGTCAAACAATTCATCCCCACACAGCTACCTCCTCATGTATCACTTGCCCCTCCCTTTTAGATTGTAAGCCCTCAGGGGCAGGGCCCTCCTTACCATCTTGTCTTGAATTGTATTGTGACTGTAATGTCTTCTTTATATTGTAAAGCGCTGTGTAAACTGCTGGCGCTATATAAATCCTGTATAATAATAATAGTAATAATAATAAAAGTAATAATAATAATACCATGTTTAGTAGTTATATAATACATATTTATAGAGTCATATATATATCAGGCCATATAGGTTCCAAAAGAGGGACAGTTCCTTTAAATGAGGGACAGTGGAAGGTATACAGTACACAACTGTTGGCACCCCAAATAACATAACTCTTCTAGGATCATCTCAATTATAATAGACCCCATTGCCCCCTCTATTAAGAATTGATAATTTTCTTGTTTTCACACCCCTAGCCTGGCTTAGAAAATACCGATAATTTGTAAATAACGGTATAGTGAAGGAGTCTTCTCTTTACACCTACCACCTATAGGCAGGGCTGGATTTCCTACAAGGCCAACCAAGGCCCGGCCTTGGGGCAGCAGAGAGTAGAGGGGCAGCAGGGGTGTGGAATTTCTATCTCCCGATGCCCAGGATATGTAGTTCCGTGTTCCGGGCGGGTAGTTGTTTTCTACATTTAGCCCGGCTTTGGGCAAGCAGAGCTAAATGTACAGCGGGGGAAGCCGCCGCTTGTTTTGTACAAGTGATCCCGGCGATGTCGCCGAAATCACTTGTATGCAGCCTGCAGGTCTGCCATTCTCCATGGGGGGGGGGGGGG
>NW_017306747.1:1103121-1113578 GCF_000935625.1 Nanorana parkeri
GGGGGGGTTTGGCAGGTAGGGGGGCACATTGAGGAACCTGGCCTTGGGGCAGCAAAGAGAGTAAATCTGGTCGTGCCTATAGGCACACACCTATTATGCTATACTATATGGTAAATCCTGACCTAATCACAATTAGGAATCATCAAATTGACACTGAACTCAGGAGTTAAAACGTAAAAATCCATTCCGGTACCTTAACTCTGAACAACAATGTATCTTATTTGTGTATCACTCGGCTGTAGATCCTCCAATCATCTCTGAATTGGTGCTGACACTGTCCTTCCTTCTGGAGGGGGGCTACTTGTGTTCCCCATGGTCCCTGTGTGTGTTGTAAAGTAGTCACCGCTCCAAGCTCACTCCCGGGATGGACTACAATCTCAATACAAGTTAGTAAACTATACATGAGATTGTAGTCCATCCCGGGAGCGAGCTTGGAGCGCTGATTTCTTTACAACACACACAGGGACCATGGGGAACAAAAGAAGCCCCCCTCCAGATGGAAGGTAAAATAGTAGCAGAGCCATTTTAATGGTGCTACTCTGATTCTGCCCTTGCTTCCAATTTCCAGCATCTTTAAAAATACATGTGTACCTTATCTGACCATATCCAGCACTGTGCACTAAAAAAAAAGTGCTCCTTTGGCAATGGTGTATGTAGCAAAAGTCAGTTTTAGAGAGTAGTAGCCACATGCTGAACAAGATAGAGAGCTGGCCTTTATTCATTATGATTGTCTCCAGTTGCATGTGCCATTTGCAAAGCAGCAAGCAGAACCAACCAACTGCCCCAACAACAGGAAGCCCAGGCAGTGTACATAGCTTAATACAGAACTGGCATCCATTTGCAAAGCTCCCGCAGAGGGGGCCCAGGAGCAGAATCAGTGAATTACCATTAAAGATGAGGTTACCCTTTAATTTATGGCTTTTATTTTACCTAACGAGGATTTATCATCAAAGCATTCAGGTCACGTACCTAAATATCACATAGGTGTGAAATTGTTATTCCTTCGCACGCAACAGTAACCTATTATATGTGTTAATTTCTTATGAATCAATATTTTCTGCTCATGAATCATTTTTTTTCTCCGTCATTATTGGTTTGTTTTCTGTTCTCCTCATAAACACCTCATAGAGCTTCCCAATAAACGCCGTCAGAAGGTAGAGGCATTTCTTTCAAGCGATTCTTTTATTTAAAGCACAATACTGTTACTTGCTATTGTGCGTTGTGGTATGCTGGGTTGGAAAAAAAAAGGTGCAGATAAGACGCGTGGTAGAGTTCCGTGTAGTTCCTGACAGCTGAGACAGGTGGCGCTGTGATTACAGCGCCACGGTCTCAGTGATTGCACAGAGCAGACGAAGAACAGACGTTCTTCGTCTGCTCTACGGGCTGTATGGTGAGCTCCTATGCCGTGGTCACGGGTCCCCCAGAGGAGCGGGGGACCCTGAAAACCACGGCGGGGGGGCCCCAGACACGATTGCCGCCGCCGCTCGATTTGATACAAGTGATCTGATTAGATCACTTGTATTAAACGAGCACCGGCTCCCACTGTACATTTAGCTCTGCTTGTCAGGAGCAGGGCTAAATGTACAAAAAAACTACTCGCCCGGCGCCCGAAACTGCATGTCCCTCAGCTCTCACACATTCGCTCCATAAGACGCACAGACTTTTTTTCGGTAGAGCCAGGAGCAGTAAACAACACTATAAGCTTTAGTTACTTTGGACCTGAACTCAAAAAGTGAAGATTTGCTATGTTAAAGGGAACATCTAGGTATGTTGTGCCTGAGCAGTTCCCTGCGAAATCTGCATTTTGTCCTCCTGGAAAAAAAAAGGCGGTGCCGGTCTTGTGTCTACAATCTCATACATGTTCATCTGTTGTGAGGTCATCTACGGCACTGCTGTCTCCGACTGATAGTCTCAGGAGGTTTAGAGTGAGATTTGGTGATGTCACTACTGGGCTGCTCACTGTTCTCCTTGCTGGAGAGGAAGCTGTACCCGAGGAGCTGCAATGCAAGGATCTCCCTGCTTCTGCTTCATTCAGTCTGTTCTTCTGAGCCTCTTCTGCTGCTGCTTGAGTATTACCCCACCAGTCTTTAGAGGGACAGCTCGGACATAAAGAAGCAAAGCGGGACTCCAGTGGCGTCACAAGGCGGGTGCCACCATGACTCACAGTCATTTTGGTGTCACCCCCCCTCTGAAAAGTCGGGCGCTCGGTCATGGACCGAACGCCCGACAGTATCAGGAGAGATGAGGGGACTCGGCGGCATACCTTATCCCGCCAGGTGACTGTCCCCTCCTCTCTCTGCCGGCGTCCATTACCAAGATTGCCGCCAGGCAGGTATCAGAATACTGCCGCGTGTGCGCGATGACGTCATCGCGCACGCGCGTGGTGACGTCACGCGCATGCGCAGTGACGTCTCGGCAGGGTGACACTCGGTTACCGCTCCGGGTGTCACCCAGCCTCGGGACGCCCCTGCGGTACTCCACTACTAAGTGGTTGCCTCCATATAGAAACACAGTGTGGAACAAGGCGGTAATGCGGAAAAGATCCCCAGCAAGGAGACCACGGGAATTACTGTTGACTAGTCCTTTACCCTGTGCTTGTCTTTTTGGGGAAAGCTTCCGCTGTACAGGTTCTCTTCAACATTTTCTTCCCTTCATTTGGCAGAGGACCTGCAGCGCAGACTTTGGAGTGTGCGTCACTTTTCCCGCTGAATGCTAACAATTTTATCACTGTGTATAAAATAAAGACCTGAGAATATTGGGTGGAGATCACAGAGATAGAAATTAATACTATGAGGATTATATTTTTCATTAACTGGAATATTTGATTACTCCTAAATTATATTTTGGTATGGATCAATTGTGGAGGTGGCCACCTAGAGCAATTTTTCTTCTCGTCTTATCTTTTACTCAGTCTTCTTTTCTAGCTGCAGCTCTGGAGATTTTAGGCCAATACTGTAGGCAAGTATCACAGTAATAAATCATTTGTTTATGAAATGTTTTTGCTCGTTATTACGAGCTCACTGATTGCTTTTACTTGTTGCCTGGTAATGCTATTTAAAGAGACACTGTCACCTTACCCCTGGTGGACAAAGTGATGCTGTCTGTGCAAAGGACCCCCCAGCCTGACCCCCTTATACTCACATTTCCAGCACTTCCTTGCTCTGTCACAGCTGGCACTAAACCCCTAGTGTTGGGTGATAGGGGGAGCAATGGTTTCTCGGCCAGTGGTTAGGCCTAGCGTCTGGCTGCTAGATCTGAGAACTGTTACATGAGAGGAAGTCACATGCTCCTCTGTGCCCAGATGCAGCGGGTATTTTGGCATCTAAGGCAATGGAGGGATTGTTGAGAAGCATTAGCAAGGTGTCTATCAGTGTATACCTGAATGGGCAAATTCCATGTAGAGGAAAGTAAAAGGTCACTTGAGTCCCCCCTCCCCAAAAACTAATACTTACCATTCCTTTGCTCCTCTGCCACTGGGAGCGAAGTGAAGGCCCATAGGGTAGGAATGTAACTTCACCTTTCCCATGAAACAGTCCTGGTGCCTTAATGATTGACCTAGTGCTGTCACATGGGGGAGGGGTAACCAGTCCATGCCCTGTGTAAACTCCAACAGGTTGGTCTGAAGCTTTGTCCATGGAATGGAAAATGAAAGGGTTATTTGGGTCCCACCTCCCCAAATGCCAATACTTACGGTTCCTTTACTCCTCTGCCACTGTGCTACACCACTGGGAGTGAAGTGAAAGCCCGTGGGGGAGGAAGGCAACTTCACCTTTCCCATAAAACAGTGATGGTGCCTCATGACCCAGTCTTATCACATGCGGGAGGCGAAGGAGTCCATAACCTGTGTAAGCTCCAACAAGTTGGTCTGGAGCTTTGTCCATGTACAATAAAGTGAAAGGGCCATTCAGCTCCCTCCTCCCCAAAAGCCAGTAATTACCATTCCTTTACTCCTCTGCCATTCTGTTAAGCCACTGGGAGCGAAGTTAAAGCCTGCGGGGTAGGAATGTAACTTCACCTTTCCCATAAAACAGCGATGGTGCCTCATAATTGACACAGAGCTGTCACATGCTAGAGATGAAAGAGTCCATACCCGGTGCAAGCTCCAACAAGTTGGTCTGGAGCTTTGTCCACGTAGAGGAAAGTGAGAAGGTCATTTAGGTCCCCCCTCCCTAAAAGACAATACTTACCATTCCTTTGCTCCTCTGCTAAGCCGCTGGGAGGGAAGTGAAAGCCCGGGGGGTAGGAATGTAACTTCACCTTTGCCATGAAACAGTGCTGGTGCCTGATGATTGACCCAGTCCTATCACATGGGGAAGGGGACAGAGTCCATACCCTGCATAAGCTCCAACAAGTTGGTCTGGAGCTTACACAGGATTTTCTTTTCATCGGTCCTGTAGCAGGAAAGTTGAGTACATGCTACAGGAAAATAAGTTCCTTGCAATGAAAAAATTAAAGAGTAACTTTAACTTCAATTTAAGTTACTCAATGATCACATGACATAAATCGCATATATTGCTAGGGAGGGAGTGCGAGGGATTGCGGCAAATTGATTTTGGCAGCCAAGTTACTGAGTTTGCTGTCAGGTCTTACAACATGTAAAATAATGATGCTAATGAGGGGCTATCTGTGAAGAATAAGTCAAGGCAACTGGACTTGCTGTATTTTTCTTCAAGACGTTCACAGACATAATGAGGGGCTGATTTTGTGGAAAGAACAGGTCCAGAATAGTTGCATAGTGGCAGCTCTAAAACCTCTAGGGGCTATTTATTGTATTTATTGCCCATCGCACCCTCAAAACTTACCTTAAAGGAGAATTATGAGGTGAGTGATTTTCACTCAGCCTCACAATCTGAGCCGACCTGTGACAATGAAGATCTCAGTTGGTCGGCTCAGTTGATCGGGAAGTGAGCGAACACATACCGGGGCTCGCTCACTTCTCGATCTATCCCTGCAGAGAGCTGTGACTGTCACTCACGGCTCCATGCAGGGATTCCCCCCCTCCCCACTCCGATCCTCCAGCGCTGACTGGCGGAACGGACGGGGGAGGGGGCGGGTACAGCTGGCTCTGCCTCTAGATAGGCAGAGCCGGCTGTCAATCCCGCAGCTGGGTGGATCTCGACAGCAATGTCGGGATCCGTTCCGGCTGCTGCCTCTCAGTATAGAGGGAGCTGTAGCTCGCGGTATACTGAGCTTTGGGTCACGGGAGAATGCTAGTTTGTGTTCTCCTGTGACCCTTAGGAGAACTATGGGGAAAAACACTGACCCCATAGTTCTCCTTTAATTTTGTATGTGAAGGCTCTCATTCATCCAGGTCATGGTATATTAGTAAAAAAAAAGTCAAGGCAACTGGACTTGCTGTATTTCTTCTGAATTGAGAAAGCTGGTCGGACGGCCAGTGAAACGTCTTCAAGAAAAATACAGCAAGTCCAGTTGCCTTGACTTATTAGTTACAGATTTACCTTAATTTTGCTTTACTCCAATGTATATTGACAAACTTTTCCAAACATTTATGGGAAGCAAAAACTTTCAGTTTCATTCGTCCCTATTTGAATGAATCTTTAAGGAAAAGCAAGATGAATTACACATAATTTATTATCTGAAGCCCCCCCCCCCCCATTAACTAATATTCACAATATAGCAAACTATGCCACAAAGAGAGGTTCTGTATCTCAGATTTCCTCCCCATGGAGCTGCCGATGACCATCACGGAGCTCATGGACAATTCCCAAGATGTTCCTTGCTCTTGGTCATTGGACATCACAGATCGGATGACATGGCCAGATGCAGAGGACCATCTGGAAGGGTTCTGGCTCTTGGTGCAGTTATCAGCACCCTGTCCTGAATCATCTTGTTATATCACCTCTCTGCCCAGTGTGTTCTGTTTTATTCTGAGTGTCTGTCCGGGGTATAAGAGGCTCCCTTGAACAGAGGCACTCACAGCTATTGTTATACACCTGTGAATCTGACTCTTCTAAGCTTTTCCGTTATCTGTGGTCTGGTTTTCTAAGCTATTCAGTTACAGGACTAAACTCTGGGCATGTAAAGGCGGCGGCCTGGTTTTTTTTTTTTTTTCCTAGAAAGCCATTAAAAGGTATGATATCTATTTAAGAACAAAATACTTTTGATGATCTACTAGCTGGGGCTGTGCAGAGCACCATTTAGACAATCTGTTTCTTACTTATTTAACATCTGCATTTCCCAAGGGGAAATCAGCTCTCATTAATCATTTATTACAAGAAGCTCATTAACCCCTTCTTGCAAATCCACTTCTGGTAAACGCACTTAAAGGGAACCTGTGGGAACAGAAATAAGTGGAGCTTCCGCTTATAATTTATTTGCAAAGGTACGGGATCTGGGCCACCATCACCTTTAAAGCACATCTTCAGTTAAAGGAAGGAGCCCTTTTCCCTAGCCACGCTATCTGCCCTTAGCTAATTACTAGTTATTATTTTAAGATTGAAATAAAAGACATAATCACGTAACTAAAGCCCAGTCATGTGACAGGGTGGATCCCAATTTTTCTTTCTTCTGGTCTGTAGTATGGAAGGGTCCTTCTGGCAGCCCTTCTTGCATGCCTGTCCTTGCTGATGTGAACACTGCCCTTTGGCTGCCAGGAATGTCCATCACAGGGTCCTCAAGGAGTTCTCACAGGGTTCTGAATCCTTCCATCAGTGACATCATGATGCAAGGAGTGGCAACAAAACTGGTCATCTGGTCTGGAATGCAGCTTCGTATTATTGCACTTGTTACCGGAAGAGGCACCATAGGTCGCCACGCTGACTTAGGTAAGTGAAAGAGGGTGTTAGAAGTTTTAATTCAAACTAATGAATGTCTGGAGGTGGGTGGGGCAAGGTGGCAGGGACTTTAGGACTTTTCCCTCCAAAGTTGACCTCTAAATATAAGTCAACAATGGCTTACCTTTGTTTTTCCTTACAAGAGTTCTTTAAAAGTAAACTCTCATTTGCCCATTCAGGCAAGTCAAGGTCAAGGGGAAGTCAAGGTCAAGGGGAGAAGTCATTAACCCAGTGTAAGCTCTGACACTGACTTTAGTCAGTGATAGCACTCAAAGCTTCAGTAGGTGAAAAGGGCAGCAAGGCAGTGTATTGGGAATGGTAAGAATCAATGGGAGTGGGGGTATGTGGCCTATCAAGAGAACCTATCCCTTTTTTCTGAGCTGGTCATAGATACGATGGCATATAAGATGGCAGTCAGACTGTACAAGCCCTACCCATCATGTACACTTGTACTGCCCTACCTTTCATATTTATACTCCTACCAGACCAAACTGGCTATCCATCCGAGGTTGATCAGCTGGGCTGCCTACAGAAAAAGTTCAAGTTCCCCATCTTCCAGCATGAATAAAGTAATGGTTATTACCACCTTACATGTGTTCCAATACCATTCCAATAATTCCCATTAATTCCCAATATTGCAAAGATACAGCTGCCCATCTAGTACACTTACAGAAGTATGAGATTTCTGATCCCCTGCTGCTCTTATTGATCCTATCCACTGGCTTCTACATCACTACTGTATACTTTAGTGAGGCAAGGGCAGGTGGGAGGAACCACAGAGCAAACCAGGTGTGGTAGGAACCACCGGGCACAACGGGGAAACACTTGTATACAATAACTCACCAAGCTCCTTGTAATACCTGGAAAACTCTAGCATCAACATCTTCTTCAATGGAATTCCTAATTCTCCAACACCTACAATGAAATATAACCCACCCCGCTCTATTATGACACTCCTCTTCCTGCTGCTTTCTCTGTAATGTCAAATAAATAGAAAGTCCATGAGGAGAAGAAAGAGCCCCCCAACAATTACTGCAGCAGGTGGGATCTGGGGGCCCCAACAAACAGAAGAAATTGGTGGAATTATCAACCTATCACTATCAGTCTTGCATGGTTGTTGGCAAGGGGAATCACATCCTGGCATCTTCTGTCTTTCTGGGGATCTGTTGCTCAAATAAAACGAAATTCCTAGTTCTGACCCACAGCTGAGGCCAGTACAAAGCCAAATGTTGGTGTCACGCTCCCCTGATGTATTCTCCATGAAGCAGAATAAACAGATAATTATGGCAGCCAGCTGCCAGGCTGTGATACTATGGCCAAAGACAATGGGCAGAGACACAATCCATTAAGGGGAAATCTCATTGGAGTTTCCAGTGGGTGATTCAACCCACCGATGCCTATCCAAAACTCTTTTTTTTTGGTGATTCTTAAAATTTTGTGTTTGCTGAAAGAAATCTGTACTGCGCTGGCTGGGTCCAATGTACACATGCTAAACTGCTTGTGATATAGCAGTTGAGGGATGCACATTCTCTATGGGAACAACATGTTGTTGCCAAGCAACGAGAGAAAGTGCATCTCAAAGTGTTTATAGGAGGAACTCCATATATATATATATCTAGATATGCATTTAAAAAAAAAAGATGCATCGGATTGTTATATCTCCAGTGATATTTGGGTGGTAAAGGATCGATGACCAAGTAATGATGAACACTTCTTCATTGTCAAGGTATCTCTACCTCAGCCAAAAGGCAAAAGACTGATAACTGAACGTTGCCTTTTTGCCCAAGTACAGGTAAATGGTGCTTCCTTGTCAAGGTGTCTCTACCTCATTTCGGGACAAGGAGAAAAGCTGTGTCAGGTCTGGTAGTAATGTAGTCCTGGTCATGACTGGAAGTTCCATAATCTCTATCTATTACATTACAATTATCAGTCTTTTGGCATTTGGCCGAGTTAGAGGTAGGTATCTCTACCTCGGGCAAATGCCAAAAGATTGATAATTGAACATTGCCTTATTGCCCAAATACAGGTAACGGTGCTTCCTTGTCAAGGTGTCTCTACCATACCTGAGTCAAGGAGAAAAGCTGTGTCAGGTCTGGTAGTAATGTAATCTTGGTGATGATTGGAAGTTCCATTGATACAACTGCCTATCAACTGGCAGCCATGGCATGACCACTTTCTTTAGACGGGCTTTAGTAGACTCAGGGTGAAGCTAGCGTTTTTCCCAGAATTACATTTGGGAAGTTGAGCAAGTTGAGATGGACACAGGGCTGGATTTCCCACAAGGCCAACCGAGGCCCGGCCTTGGGGCAGCAGGGAGTAGAGGGGGCAGCAGGGGTGTGGAACTCCTATCTCCTGATGCCCGGGACATGCAGTTCTGGGCGCCGGGCGGGTAGTTGTTTTCTACATTTAGCCCTGCTTTGGGCAAGCAGAGCTAAATGTACAGCGGGGAAGCCGCCGCTTGTTTTGTACAAGTGATCTTGGCGATGTGGCCGAGATAACTTGTATGCAGCCTGCAGGTCTGCCATTCTCCATGAAGGGTGTTGGCGGGTAGGGGGGCGCATTGAGGAACCTGGCCTTGGGGCAGCAGAGAGAGTAAATCCGGCCCTGGATGGACACATTCCATCTGCCTAATAAAAGGGCCTAAATAAATGAGCTTACGACCATCGCAAGACAAAGGTCTTGCGATGGTCGTAAGGTGTATGGGCACCTTTAGACTTGTCCTTCCAGCCTCTCTCCCCCTCCTCTGCAGCAGTCTGAGCCCCCCGTAAATCTTCAGGTCTATACACAGTGTATAGACATGTATAGACATGAGGACGCTGAGGAAGATCCCAATTGTTATGGAAATTCGCTTGGGCTGAGCGCACAAATCCACACTGCGCTAAAAGGTGTACTTTCAGCTTCAAAGTGCGCCAAGCACAAACAATTCCGGCGCGCTTAAAAGCACGTTGTATTCAGCTCTTTTGTACAAGGAAAGGTAATGCTTCTGTAGTGCCAGGTAGAGTCAGACGAGATGTTGCTTCAAGCTGGAGTTTCTGTGTCCAAGTGTTCTATTGACCACTAGCTCCGTTTATTTATATAGCAACAAAGGGGTAACAAACAGGAAGGGGCGGCCCTCGACAGCCTACCACTTCCTCCATGCACAATTACATCACACAGAGTCAGCCAATGAAACACATGTATACATCTGAATAGACAATAAAAAAAAGGGAGTGTATGCTCATGCATGTGAAGCACCGTGCACAGTTTTCAGCATGTGTCAAGTGCACACTTGTTACCTGCGCACATAATCTCCCGTTACCACCGGAGCAAACTTTATCCAGCATTGCTCAGTGAGCAATGCCCAATAGAAATTTTACTATGGTTCTCATGAATGCGAGCTTATCCGCAGGGACGACGCCATATGATTTCCAGCGCGTTGATCAGACGCACCAAAAAGATACAAGCGGATGTTCCTTTCATAAGGGCAGATATGTATCAAAAATGATACCGTGTCTAAAAACACATCCTAATGAAATTTCCACAACACAATGCTGCAGGGAGGGGAAGACAGGATGGAGTGGGCACCGTGACAGTTGGCCGGCCCAGAGCTTCGGGTGAGTATAACTTTGTTATTTTTGAACCTAGACAAGAACGAGCACTTAACCCCCCCCCCCCCCCCCCCCC
>NW_017306747.1:1113666-1123620 GCF_000935625.1 Nanorana parkeri
GCACACGACCCACCCCCCCCCCCCCCCCCCCCCACTGCAAGGGTAAATAAAAGGTTTTCCTGAAATTCTTCTGTAATGAAGAACTCCAGGCAGCAATAATCGTAACCCTTGCAGTGGAGCTACTACTGCACTGCAAGGGTTAAGTCCTAGGGTGTAAAATAAAAAAAAGATATACCCACCGGAACCTCAGAGCTGTCTGGTTGCTAGGCCCGTCCCTCTAGCCTTACCACCCCTCCGCTCCGGCGGTCTGAGAACCTGTGAGTTACAATATCTAATACGGTGTACTGGACATGAGGATGCTGAAGGACTTTTCATCGGCGGAGTGTAGGAGGAGAGAGGCTTCAGGTACTGGTCTAGCGGCTACCCAGCTCTGAGTTTTGGGTGGGTATATCTTTTTTAATTTACATCCTAGACGAAAACGAGAACTTAACCCTTGTAGTGGAGGAGATGACGCACTGCAAGGGTTAAGATTATTTCTGCCCAGAGTTCCTTCTTTAACCAGTTGCCGTCCGCCCATAGTAAAAACACATAGTCAACATTTCTTTATATAGTAAAAAAATAAAACCCCCAGCGGTGGCTAAATACCACTAGGGATGCATCGATAGCGATACTAGTATCGGTATCGGTGCCGATACCGAGTATTTGGGTGAGTACTCGTACTCGCCCAAATGCTCCGATACCTAGCACGAGCACTTCCTGTATCAGGAAGCCGGGCAGCTTGTCATTACACGCTGCCCGGTTTCCTTATTGGCCGGGTAACTGCCCCATGCTCTCTCGTCAGTTGTGATGAGAGAGCAAGGAGCCGACTTCCCGGCAAATCAGGAAGCCGGGTAGCGTGTAATGACGCGCTGCCCGGCTTCCCGATTGGTCAGAAAGCTAGCCAATCTGGAAGCCGGGTGCCGTGTAATGACGCAGCGCCCGGCATTCTGATTGGCCGGGAAGCCGGCGTCATGCTCCCACGTCATCTCATGAATCATAATATTAAGAAACGGACCTAAAATCATTAGTTTGTATTGCTTTAGAAAAAATGTGACCTGGTCCTTTAAGAAAAAGTATCGGTAATTGGTATCGGCGAGTACTTGATCAAAAGTATCGGTACTCGGTCTTTAAAAAGTGGTATCGGTGCATCCCTAAATACCACCAAGAAAGTTCTACCTCCTCCCCAAAAAATGGTATAAAATTGATTTCAGTACAGCGTGGCATGACGGAATAAATGTCAGTCAAAGGACAGGAGGAAGGGGGTTTAACACCCCGGTCAGCAAGGGGTTAAAATACTACAAACCAAAGTGTCCTTATTGCATTGACTACGTGCCTGTATGATTGGGTCTGGGACAGTGGCATAAAAATCGCCATAGAGACCCAGGCGGCCGCTATGGGGCCCGGCCAGGACATCCCTGATGCCCTTGGTCGCTATGGCATCTCATGCTGCTGGCTGTCACTGGCGGCTGTGAAGAGAAACGCGCCGCTGTTCAGATCACTGTTCCTCTCCACAGCCGCTGCTGAGTCAGTGAGAGCCAGCAGTGGCGGTGGTGGGGGAAGATGGACCCGGCAGTGGAGGAGGAGGCGGGGCCCGGGATCGGCAGCAGAGGAGGAGGCGGGTCCCGGCGACGGAGGAGCAGGCGGGGCCCATCAGCCACCGTGGAGGCGGACAGGTAAGGAGTGTGACCAGCCCACCTGAGACCCTGCAGAGCCCACCATAGAGAGTCTATAGCGGGCTCTGCAGGATCACTCTCAGGTGGGCTGTGCGGGATCTCAAGTGGGCTCGCCAAGGGGTGTAACTAGAAATCACAGGGCCCCTGTGATTTTTAGTTACGCCCCTGGTCAGGGACATTAGATTGCATGCTCTTCTGCTTCAGAAGATGATGCAAGTGGTTCTGTGTGATAGCCCAGAGCTGTGTAACTACAGAAAATGCAAGTTGAGGGGAAAAGTTCTGAAGGCGTCACCTGACTTCCGTCATTATCCTATGTGGTCAGCACAGACCTACACAGTGCTCTGAAAACCTCGTTATGCTCTATTATCTCCACGGCTCGCGAAAATGTCTCTTCCTACGCTCACATAAGCACTTTAGTGTACATATGATTTGACTAATATACATTTGCTAATATTATCACATTACTGCTGCAGTCTGCACTCTAAAAGCATTCGGAGAGCAAGCGACGGAGGGAGCGCGTTTATTAGCAGTGTCCACACTAATTATCTCGCCTAATCAATACAACATCTTAATTTTTAATCTTTACTCCGCGGTGGATGGTATTCCAACTGTATGACATGCGAGTTCAATTACCCTTCCTGCTTACTCTCAACGAGGGGAATAATAATTTACACCAATTTTAGATAAATATTTCCCACTCACAATGGCTGCTAATTACATGCTGGTGATATGTACGACATGATAAGATTAATGTTGCAAAAAAAAAATTTTTTTTTTTTTCCGGACCTAGTATGGATTTTTTTTTTAAAGGACCTATACTCAAATGGTCCTCTGTTATCGTGACAACCCTGCTTCAATAAACTATATCGTGACCCTTTTCTTGACTGGGCCAAAGGGGGGGAGGGGATACTGTTGACTGTCTGGCCGTGCATGGATGCCAGTCCCCCAAGCCCACATGGAAGAGACCAGGGCGGCCCCTATAATGAAGAAGCCTGAGGTGGTTGCATCTCATTGGGTCACCTTTCCGGCCATGGTCCCAGATTGCTAGCTCTTAGCAACCTGTTGATGCTCTGGCCGGTGTCCCGCCCAGCTCACTGATGTCACTGATTGCCAGGAGCTGAGTGGGATGGTTTATTTTACTGCTTATTAAAGGAGAACTATGAGATGAGTGATTTCCACTCACCTCATAGTTCTAGCCGACCTGTGACAATGAAACTGTCACAGGTCGGCTCAGTAGATCGGGAGGTGAGCGACCCCCCTCCCCGCTCCGATCCGCCAGCGCTGACTGGCGGAACGGACGGGGGAGGGGGCGGGTACAGCTGGCTCTGCCTCTAGATAGGCAGAGCCAGCTGTCACTCACGCAGCTGGGTGGATTCTGTCATCTACGTCGGGATCCGCTCCGGCTGCGGCGTCTCAGTATACCGCGAGCTGTAGCTCGCGGTATACTGAGCTTAGGGTAACGGGAGGACGCTAGTTTGTGTCCTCCCGTTTCCCTAAGGAGAACTATGGGGAAAAGCACTGACCCCATAGTTCTCCTTTAAGCTCTTGTAAATACTTTAATGCATAGTCTAGACTCTAGACATAGGTGAACTTTAGGGGTTAGAGTTTGGGAAAGGGTTCAGGTTATAGATAAGGCTGATGTGGCCTATAGCAGAGAAGCCGTCTCCATGCTCCATTGTCACCAAGTGATGAGGAAGCATGGAGCCGACTTTCTGGCCAATCAGGAAGTTGGCTGCGTGTAATACTTGTTGCCCAGCTTCCTGATTGATCAAGAAGCTGCCCAATCAGGAACCAGGCAATGAGTCATTACACGACGCCTGGCTTCCTGATTGGCCCGGGAAGCCGGCTCCATGCCCCCTCGTCACCAGGTAACGTGGGTGCATGAACTTAGCTTTCTGATTGGTGAACGGTAATGACTTGCCGTCCGGCTTCCTGATTGGCCGGCTTCCCGACCAATCAGGAAGCTAGGCGTCGAGTCATTACACGCTGCCTGGCTTCCTGATTGGCCCGGGAAGCCGGCTCCATGCTCCCTCGCCACCAAGTGACGAGGGAGTATGGAGTCGGCTTCCCGGCCAATCAGGAAGCCGGGCAGCGTGTACTGACTCGCTGCCCGGCTTCCTGATACCGGAAGCTCAGGTATCGGGCTAGGCATTGGAGCATTTGGGCGAGTACGAGTGCTCGCCAAAATACTTGGCATCGGCACCGATACCGATACTAGTATCGGTGCATCCCTAGTGTTGGCCATACTACAATGAGAGAAAAACTGTTAATGTCCTGGGAAAGTCTAACTATTAAATGGATGAACCCAATTTCTCCTGCCATAGCTCAGTGGAAGTCATTGATCGATTAGATCATCCCATATAAGAAAGTCATGTACGGGAAGAGCAGCTGTCCACCCAAATTCCATAAAATATGGGACCTCTGGTGTAACTCTACTCTCACTCTCAGCTCCGAATATCCAACCCCGATCCAAATGTCACAACTATTACAACCTTTGTATCAGGTCATACCACACATGTATGTATTGCTTTTGTATTTTTATATGTTGCAATCCTGTATCCAGATGATTCCACGTGGTCATTGGTACTGATTATGCTACTATGAACTTTTATACTTAAAAGAGAACTGTGGGGTAAGTTTTTCCCCCCATAGGTCTCTTAAGGGTCACGGGAGGACATACAGGTGAAACTCAAATAATTAGAATATCGTGCAAAAGTAATTGCAGTAAGTGCTGCAAAAGGGGCCCAAACCAAGTACTGAGTACATATGCATGCTTGTACTTGTCAGAGGTCCGATATTGTTCTATGTACAATCCTTGTTTTATTGATTGCATGTAATAATCTACTTTTTTGAGGTTGTGGATTTGGGGTTCTTGGGGTTTTCATGAGCTGTAAGCCATAATCATCACAATGATGACAAATCGCGGCTTGAACTATCTTGCTTTGCATGTAATGAGTCTCTCTCATATATTAGTTTCACCTTTTAAGTTGCATTAGTGAAATAAATGAACTTTGCACGATATTCTAATTATTCGAGTTTCACCTGTATATTAACCTCCTCCCTTGACCCAAGGCTCAGTATATAGGGAGCTACAGCTTGCTATATACTGAGACCGCCGCAGCCGGGACGTATCCCGACAATAGTGTAGAGATCCACCCAGCTGCGTGAGTGACAGCGGGCTCTGCCTATCTAGAGGCAGAGCCGGGTGTACCCGCCCCCTCCCCGTCCATTCCTCCAGTCAGCGCTGGAGGATCGGAGAAGGGAGGGGGGGGAATCCCTGCGGGGAGCGGTGACTGACAGTCACCGCTCTTTGCAGGGAGGTGACCTGAAAGTGAGCGAACGCCGGTGTGTGTTCGCTCACTTCCCGATCTGTAGAGCCGACCTGTGACAGTTTAATTGTCACACGTCGGCTGTAACTATGAGGAGGAGTGATTTTCACTCACCGCATAGTTCTCCTTTAAGTGCTACTGTTTATAAAACCAATAGAGACGGCTGATGTTGTGGGTAAGTAACATATTTAGCATTAGTTTATTTTTGGATAGAATAAATCAGTTTAAACGTTGTATATAAGTACCAACATGTCTCCAAATGCCATAAGCACCATTGCTAAGTATGCGCTGGTGGAAAACAATTCTCTGTTCTACAACCCTATGCCAAAAACAGTCATGCCGGTTATCAGAAGCCAGAAAAACAAGGTGCTTCAGTAGCCGAGGAATGTTATTTATTAAAAGCTCCTCCAAGAGAACGAAGACTTTGTTACACAATACCAAAGCTCATCTTTCGTTCCAATGAGGGAATACTACAAAGTCATGCTGGACCGTTTTTCATATTATTTCTGCACCTTTTTTTTTTTAGCAATTTTGATTAAATTTCTATTGTTCTTCTGCATTTCCCTCATGTGCATAACCTACAATAGCAGTTGCAAAGTTAAAGGACACAGAGCTATTTTTGTATGGACGATCCCCCGCGTGACCCTTTGGAAGTCTTTTCCATTAGCTGCACAGTTGTGGTCAGCATGTAGTGTCACATCGTCATATTACCGACCATAAGGATGTCAAGCATCGCATAACCAGGCACATAACATAGAGAACTGGCCTCGCTGATGGGTGTGTGCTCATTCCAAACTCTCTGCATTACCCTAAAGTCAAAATTAAATCAGATTAAACAGCGCAAATGGAACAGGACAAGTTAGAGAATGATAGATGAATGTCTGAATTTGAGCGGGAATGATCAGGGCTGGATTTAGTCTCTCTGCTGCCCCAAGGCCAGGTTCCTCAATGAGCCCCCCTACCTGCCAACCATCCCCCCACAGCCCTGCAGGCTGCATACAGGTGATCTCGGCGACTTGTACAAAACAAGCGGCGGCTTCCCCGCTGTACATTTAGCTCTGCTTGCCCAAATCAGGGCTAAATGTAGAAAACAACTCCCTGCCCGGCGCTCGGGAACTGCATGTCCCGGGCATCGGGACATAGGAATTCCACGCCCCTGCTGCCCCTCTACTCGCTGCTGCCCCAAGGCCGGGCCTTGGTTGGCCTTGTGGGAAATCCGGCCCTGCCTATAGGTGGTAGGTGCAAAGAGAAGACTCCTTCACTATACCCTTATTTACAAATTATGGATGATGATTTATAAAAAACTGAAGAAATGGACATGTGGAGGAGCCGACCTGCGCTGCCTGCACATGCCAATGGCAATGCACCTTTCGTCGGGGCCGCCTTGATGTGAATATGCCCCCTGCCCGCACCCCCACAACCAACGCCCCAGGGCTTGTGGGGAAGAGGCCCTTGTCCTCATCGGCACGGGGACAGGGTGCTTTTCCTTGGGCGACTCTCCCAGTGCGGAGGGCATGTGGCCTGGTATCGCATGGAGGGGGAGGTCGCTCGCTCGTCCCCCCCTTTCCGGCCCTGCCAGGCCTATGCTCGGATCAAGGGTCTGGTTGGGAATTTTAGGGGGGACCCCATGTTTCCCCCTCCCCCCCCCATTTTTAGGGGTTGGGTTTCTCCTTAAAATTCCTAGCAGACCTTAAGGGCCTGATATGACTTTGAGGGGGAACCCCACACACTTTTTTGGCCAACAAATTGCATACAAGCCTTCAAAATGGGGGCATTTGATTTTCAATGCTCTACCCCCACAGACTTTCACTGAGGTCGAGTTCGAATTCAAACTTTTCCCATGTTCTAAAGCTCGAATTCGAACGAACACGCGGGTGTTCGGCCCATCACTAGTCATTACGTGTCGTCCTGCTTCCCGATTTGTTAGGAAGCCAGGCTGCATAGAAACACGTGAAGCCGGCTTCCTAGCCAATCAGGAAGTCGGGCGCCACGTCTTGATCCACCTTCCGGCTTCCTGATTGGCAAGGAAGCGACTTCACTTGTTCCTAGGCAGCCTGGCTTCCTGACCAATCAGTAAGCCGGGTGGCACGTAATGACCCCCCTCCCGACTTCTTGATTGGTTAGGAAGCCAGGCTACTTAGCAACACTTGAAGGCGGCTTCCTAGCTAATTAGGGAGGCGGGTTATAATCCACCGCCAGGCTTCCTGATTGGAAAGGGAGCCGGCTCCATGCTCCCTTCTCACTGCCTGTCAGAGGGAGATCTCTTCCTGTGACTGGAAGTTCCGGTATCGGAGGTAAGTATCGGAGCATATGGGTGAGTACAAGTCAAATACTCAGTATCGGAACCAATACCGATATTAGTATCGGTATCGGTGCATCCCTAATTTCTATGTATACACAGACCTAATAAAGACGTTTAACAAGTCTGCATTCTCTTTGCCCCCAGTGACCAGTCTGAGTTCTTAGTTTGAAGAAGGTCTACAAGCTCGGATCTTTTGCTATAAATAAATAAATAAATTAGGGCTGTTACTGATTAAAATTTTCGTGTTCGATTAATTATAACGCACATACAGATCCAACTACATTGGCGTATACACATACAGCACAGCAATGAAGTAATAAAATGAACTAGGATCACACTAATCCAGCACGTTATTAATCTCACGTACCCCACTCAATATGGCCGCCGCTTGAGTGGGGCAACTCAGAATAATAACGTGCTGGATTATTGTGATCCTAGTTCATTTTATTACTTCATTGCTGTGCTGTATGTGTATGTGTATAGGCCAATGCCTTGGCTGGCGCTCGTGCAGAAAGTTTCAATAAATGTTTAATCGATCAAAAAGATTAACGATTAATCGAGAAATGAATCGTTAATTTGCACAGCCCTAAAATAAATACATTTTTGCTCTAACTACATTCAGGAATATTTAGTGTTGTACATTCTCTTATCAACCTCCTGTTCCTTTTTGAATTGCTGCCAGTCGGATTTCCTTCTTGGAGCTTCTCAATGTTTACTATGACAAGTCTTGTATGAGGAAAAGGTTCCTTCAGATATAAATGCCCCTTTGTTATCATGTATTATTATTGTTTTTTTACACTAGACATAAGCTACGTAGGTTTTGTGTTCAGTCTTTTATGTTTACATACAACAGCTTGGACACACTCCCATTTATGTTGTTGACAATACTTGTTGTGGAAATTTTACTAGGATGTGTTTTCAGTGTATTGTAATGTTTTGTCATTAGTCTCTCAGTGTCTCGGTTTAAATAGACGCTGGAGGTTAATCTATTGGAGGAGATATCTTATGCGCGGCGGAGCAGTGTCTTCTTGGCGAATGTATGGACGCCGGCTGGGGCCCCCCGTGCAATGCATGGATTTATTGGCTTGCGTGGATACATTTGTTTGGAACGCAGTATATGAAAGGAACGTGCGTTTGTTCTCTCTGGTGTGCCTGATCAACACGCTAGAGATAATGACGTTGCCTGAATATAAGCGCGCATGAGAATCCTAGTAACGTTATGTGGCATTGATCACTGAGCAATGCTGGATAAAGTCACTCCGGTGGTCATAGATTATTCTACTAATGTGATTGTTCTACTAATGTGTTTTGTAGACAGGCTATGTATTGAGGAAGTGCTTGTTAACCTCACTTCCTGGTTTGCTGGTTGTTGAAATCATCTGTTGGTTTTGCTATCACTTCCTGTCTGCCCCACTTCCTGTCTTGCCCCATTTCCTGTCTCGCTGTTTGAGACACCCCTTCCTGTCTGACATCACTTCCTGTTGGGCAGGTATAAACAATAAACATACCTGTGTTCAGGTCTCTAAGCATGGGATTATCAAGCAAGCAACACATGTCTCCTGGCTCTACATGACTCTATAGAAGGGGATACTTCCAGTCCTCGCACAAAAGAGCGTAGTACAACGGGGGAAATTCTTTGTGTTTGGCGCAGCTTAATGCGACATGGATTTGTGCGTTGAACCAAGTGAATTTCCATAACATACTTCTCCGTCCACGTGTTGGAGAGTGGCCCTCAGCACTAGAAGATTGGCTCTTCAAATGCATTGTTTTTGTCTTTCTAACATGGGCTTGCTTTTATTTTTACATCACTTTTGGTTGTGGTTAATGTGACCCAGATTTATCTTAAAGGAGAATTACGAGGTGGGTGATTTTCACTCAGCCTTATAATCTGAGCCGACCTGTGACAATGAGACTGTCACAGGTCGGCTCAGTAGATCGGGAAGTGAGCGAACGCATACCAGCGTTCGCTCACTTCTCGATCCTGTCACTGCAGAGAGCCGTGACAGGCGAGGGACTGGATTCCCCCCTCCGCGCTCCGATGCTCCAGCGCTGACTGGCGGAACGGACGGGTGCGGGTACAGCTGGCTCTGCCTCTAGATAGGCAGAGCCAGCTGTCACTCACGCAGCTGGGCGGATCCAGACATAATTGTCGGGATCCGCTTCAGCTGCGGCGTCTCAGTATATAGAGCTGTAGCTCGCGGTATACTGAGCTTTGGGTGACGGGAGGACGCTAGTTCGTGCCCTAACCCCATTGTTCTCCTTTAAGCATTTCTCCTAAATTCTGCATTGTGAGATGAATAGAGACAACAGGGGATCAAGGGCCAACGCTATAAAGGTAGGGGGGGGGAGGGGCAGCAGAGGGTTGTTGCTAGGCAGCCTGGCTTCCTAACCAATCAGAAAGCTAGGCGGCACGGAATGATCCACCGCCTGGCTTCCTGATTGCTCAGAAAGCTAGGCAGCTTTGGGAAGTGAAGCCGGCGTTCTTTCGATAGAACACTGGCTTCCCAGGCAATCAGGAACCCGGGCGACGGGTCATGATTTGCCAGCTGACTTCCTGATAATCGGGGCACACTGCACAACGACAGCACCATCTCTCAAATGCGCCAGCATCCCGCCAAGCTCCTGGCTACTAATGAAATTACCGTTAGCATTCACCTTCAGCACCCCTTCA
>NW_017306747.1:1123958-1139307 GCF_000935625.1 Nanorana parkeri
AATGTGACCACTAACAATCCCCGTCCATCTCAGGTGGCATTTATGCAGGGGACTAACTTTCCTGATCCCCGCTCTTGCTGGCTTCCTCCAGGCTGCTAGACTGGTTCCTGCAACCTTTTCTCCCCTTTCGCTCCGGCGGTCCAAAGACCACTGACATCATCACATCTATCACAGGTTCCATTGATCTGCATTGGACATGAGGATGTTGAGGGACAATGCATTGACCGCCAGGGGATCAGGTAAGTAAAAGTGCTTTACTCCGTTCCCCTAGGCATAAACGAGCATTTAAAGGAGAACTATGAGGTGAGTGAAAATCACTCATCCTCATAGTTCGAGCGGACGGGTGAGAATGAAACTGTCACAGGTCGGCTCTATAGATCGGAAATGAGCGAACACATACCGTCGCTCGCTCACTTCTTGATCATCTCCCTGCAGAGAGCAGTGACTGTCAGTCATCTTTGCTTGCATTGATTCCCCCCCACCCCTCTCTGATCCTGCAGCACTGACTGGAGGAACGGACGGGGTAGGGGGCGGGCACAGCTGGCTCTGCTTCTAGATAGGCAGAGCCTGCTGTCAATCCGCCAGCTGGGTGGATCTCGACAGTATTGGCTCGATCCGTCCCTGCTGCGGCGCTCTCGGTATACAGTATAGCGAGCTATATACTGAGCTTTGGGTCACGGGAGGAGGTTAGCATATGTCCTCCTGTGACCTTTAAGAGAACTATGGGATAAAATGGTTACCCCCATAGTTCTCTTTGAAGGCTTGCAGTGGGGCAACACACAGCTTTTGGTTTTCCTGGGCTTTAATACTGGTTGTTAAAGGAGAACTATGGGGTTAAGTCTTTTCCCCATAGTTCTCCTTAGGGTAACGGGAGGACACAAACTAGCGTCCTCCTGTCACCCTAGGCTCAGTATACCGCGAGCTGTAGCTCGCGGTAAACTGAGATGTCGCAGTATACCGCGAGCTGCTGCTCGTGGTATACTGAGACGCCACAGCTGAAGCGGATCACGACAATTGTGCCGGGATCCGCCCAGCTGCGTGACTGACAGCTGGCTCTGCCTATCTAGAGGCAGAGCCAGCTGTACCCGCCCCCTCCCCTGTCAGTTCCGCCAGTCAGCGCTGGCGGATCGGAGCGGAGGGGAATCCAGCACCTCCCCTGTCACGGCAGAGAGCCGTGACAGGATCGAGAAGTGAGCGAACGCCGATATGTGTTGATGATTCCTGATCTACTGAGCCGACCTGTGACAGTCTCATTGTCACAGGTCGGCTAGAACTATGAGGTGAGTGAAAAGCACCCCCCCTCATAGTTCTCCTTTAAGGCATTACAATAGAACAGTAGACTGCGGCCTTAAAAATGGGTCAGCAGTAACAGCTCCTATATTTTTATCCTCACAAGTTTACTTTAAGCAATTGGCTTCTAACCTACAATGGAAATATTTGCAATCCAACTGTTAACTGATTAAGGATTTCGCTCTCCTATCCAATTGTTTTTTTTATAGTATACACAAAGAGAGTTCTTTAAAGAGAAAGTGGGGTTTTAAAGGCACCGGATGAATGACAACTCCAAACAAGAAAAATATATAAAAAATATATTTTTATTTAATATAAATCTTAAAAAGAAAGGCTTAAAGCCAGCAATAAAAGTTATTTAAACTAAATAATGTTTTTTTTATAGCTCGGCCCCATTGTTTCTGGACGTAGGGTGACCTCGCTCACCTTGGAGAACCAGAGGTCTCTGAAAAACTCCCGAAACAGCAACCATGATTGAGCGAGTCCTCCCACAGCAGGGAACAGCAAGGACATTATCATGGGCATAGCCCAATGGTGTAATTTAAATGAGCCGGTGATTTTGCTGTTGTGCGAGAGTCTAGGGACCCGTTTCATGTTGTACCAGTACTTCAAGATCTAACCAGTGACCCCTGCTCTGAGATAGGGCCATCGGAAGCCACTGCAAGTACATTAAAAACACATTGTTCACGGCGTGACTCCCGGGGGGGGCAGTCCAAGCTTCAGAGGACCCAGGGGCAGCTACACTTCCTGATCTCACAGTAGGTAAGGAGACATTCGCTGGCACTGCTATAAGCTGTAGAAGGTTACAGCCTTCACGGTCTTTCCATAGAACCGACACTGAGTGCACTGCGGGAAATGCGCGGCTGTAATTGTTGTTTAATAACCTCAACATTATGTACCTACGGATGTTATTTCAGCTTTCTTCTATGTTTTCTGTAAACTTGAACAAACCGCAATTGTTATTCTTGAGTTGCTTGGACAGCGGTTTTGTGCTTTTTGCTGGAAAAGCTTATATTAAAAACCCGCAACCGAAAAGATAAAATAAACACACAAAATGCACAAAAATTAGGACGGCTTTAGAATGAATAGAATGAATGTGTAAATGTCATAAGCATGATGAAACAAATTCTCCAATTGGTTTTCTGTGCAAAAATCGGGGTTACTGTTGTGGCCTTCTGGAAGGAGTAAAGTGATCCATATGGGGGTAAATTAGGCCACCTAAGACTTCTCCTTTTTGGCCACAGATGGTGCAAGCTGCAAAAGATTTAGCAAGGCATTGTGGGCAATCCCATGTCATTTGGTGGACAATGGCAACATCTGGATATACACCGATCAGCTGTAACAATATGACCACCAGCCTAATATTGAGTACACATCACACATGTGACACATCAAGGCATGGACTTCACTATTATTATTATGATACAGGATTTATATAGGGCCCATAGTTTGCCCAGGGCTTTACAAAATGGGGGAGACAGTATAGTTACAATACAATTTCAGTACATTAGGGTTAGGAGGACCCTGCTCGTGAGAGCTTACAGTCACTAGACTTCTGAAGGTGTGCTGTGGTATCTGGCACCAAGTTGTCAGTAGCAGATCCTTTAAAGGAGAACTATGGGATGTCCTCTAAGTTGTGAGGTGATCGGCCTCCATGGATCAGACTTGTTTTTCCAGCACATCCCACAGATGCTCGATTGGATTGATCAGCTGATCTGCTAAACACAATTAAAGATCCTTTAAGAGACTCGCTTTAATTGGGTGTGGTGGATGGGAGAACGAGTTCCGATCTGTGTGGCTGTTGACATGCCATATCACATGCTGGCATCAAATCTCTCTGGGACTCCAATTGAGATAGCCCGAGGAGAGTTCCCAGTTCAGTACAGTTGCCATGGCTATCGCAGAGACAAATCCAGGTGTTATCCTCCCTAATGGGATCATTTTAATAAAGCAAAAAAAGTGGCAAGACCAGCTAAAGAAAGTGACCTTTCATATGACTTTGTTGAAGAGGGTAGTAAGTAGTACAGAATACTAAGAGACAATATTACAACCAGAAGGATATTAGAAGTTGGCAGGTGATTCAACCCATCATTGTAGGAAGTTGCTGAAAGTAGATGTAAAGCCAATCAGCAAAATATTATATAAGCTACAAGCATCTGTGCTAGTGCACAATGTGCAGGCATGGTCCACTGGTGTCACCATCAGGAAACCCGTGCTGTGTAATACAGCCATCGATGGAGAGCTTGTAGACCAGAAATGGTTACAAAAGGGCTGCAGATAAGATGCAACAAGGGTTAAAAAAAAGGTAGCACATAGCCCACCCACCATGTACTGTATACTGACCCAGCCACGCTCCCTTGCCTTCTCCCACACCGCAAGAGCCCTCACTAACAAAGCAAGGCTTCTGGGTATGGGGGGATACCCCCATATAACAGCTCCTGGGACTGAGCGACCATTTACCTATCCCGAACCCTATTATGCAGGGGGTGCCATGACTTTATCCCCCATCTAAGCTCTGGTGTTGGAGCTTAGATGAGGGATAAAAAAGGAAGCACATAGCCCACCCCCCATGTACTGTATACTTACCCAGCCATGCTCCCTTGGTGCTCCCCCACACTGCAAGAGCTCTTGCTCAAGCCTTCTGGGTATGGGGGAGTATGTATTCTATATAACAGTTCCTGGGCCTGGGCGACCAATCACCAAGTCCAAACACTATCATGCAGGGGATGCCATGACTTGATCCCCTATGTAAGCTCCAGCATCAGAGCTTAGATGGGGAAGGAGGAAGAGGTTCTTCAGTGAGGAGGCAGGAAGGGAACATGGCTGGATCAATATACATGCCTAAAGAGGTGGGCCAATTGCAGACAATGTCACTTTGCCCTGAATAAGACCATGTCTCTTTAAAGTGGAACTCCAGGGACAAGAGTTGTGTTACCCTCCAAAAAGCAATAGCACCCTTACAAAACCGGAAACCAAGTGTGATAAAGGAGGAACTGTTAGGATCCAGAGCGCCTCCAGGTGGCGATGGAGCTAAGCCCTGCAGTTCCTGGGCTCACCTGCAGGATTCTCTAGGCATCCAGGAGCTGCTAGGTACCAGACCACCACTGGGTGGTGCTGGGACCTGCAGCTCCAGTGCTCACCTGCGGGTGTCTCCCAGCTGCCAGCACTTAGCCATCACCTGGTGCTTCCTGGGAGGATATTTAAACCCTCCCTGCAGTCAGGATGATGGCTCAGTATTGTTTCCTGTTTCCTGTGAGTCCTGAACCTTGAACCCTGTTTGTTTCCTGTGAGTCCTGAACCTTGAACCCTGTTTGTTTCCTGTGAGTCCTGATACGAGTCCTGAACCTTGAACCCTGTTTGTTTCCTGTGAGTCCTGATACGAGTCCTGAACCTTGAACCCTGTTTGTTTCCTGTGAGTCCTGAACCCTGTTTGAACCTTGTTACCTGTGAGCCCTGTTGTTGGCTGTTGCTGTTAGTCTGCTGTGTATATTAAACAATCTAGACATATATAATATACTTGCCTGGTGCGTGTGGTCACATGTGTTTGGTCTGCCTGTGTGGGTACCTGCGCAGGTGTGGGGTCACTTGTGTCGGTATCCTTGACAGGAACCCTTTAAGTAAACTCATATGTTATTGTCTTTTTTTCCCCCTTTCATATAGAAGAACTTTTTTCCCTTTCTACTACACTTAACTACTAATCCGCGCCAACCTCCAGCATGTGAACGGGCAGGCGTTCTAAGTGCATGTTTGCTGTAAATTATTAATTCTGTGGTTTGGGGCTAAGTGATTTTTTTTCTTAGCCAATATTTATACTCTGAATCTCGAAATGAGAATTTTTGCAGGAACGGGGGAATGCTGGATTGCTCCGTGGAAAACTGAGTTTCGAGGCACTCGGCTACCTAACACTTCCTGTAGGTTCTCCCGAACCCAAGATAACGTAACATCGCCTGCAGTGTTTTCAAGCCGACATTTCAGAGCGGTTTTCTAAATCAATGGATTGAACCTTATGTGAGACTTCTAGAGAGGAGACTGGAATACAGCTTTTTAGGTGCATATTTTTAGGGGATGTTATGAAGTGAAAACAGCGGACGTGCCCGTATCAAAGAACACTTAGTAACTTTTAAAGACGGCAATCATTGATTGAAAAGGTTTTTTTTTCGTACCGCGGCTGAACTCTGCGTGCTTCGGAATAAACCGGCAATCTTCAGTATTAATAAAAGGAGCACAGAAGCATACAGAGCTGGGAATATCACATATTAACTGAATGCCAATTATAGACCTGGACTGTTTAAGCGCCGCAGACTGTTACATGATTCCTTTCACAATGATCAGCCGTAACAACCTCCTAATATTGAGTAGGTCCCCCTTTCCTTGACCCATCAAGGCATGGACTCCACTAGACCTCTGAAGGTACGCTGTGTGTAAATGGCACCAAGCCGTCAGTAGCAGATCCTTGAAGTCCTGTAAGTTGTGAGGTGATCGGCCTCCATGGATCAGACTTGTTCTTCCAGCACACCCTACAGATGCTCGATTGGATTGAGATCTGGAGAATTTAAAGGCCGAGTCATCACCTCAAACTCGTTGTGTTGCTCAAAGCTCTCTTGAGCCATTATTGCAGTGTGGCAGGGCTCATTATCCCGCTGCCATCGATGAATACCGTTTCTATGAAGGGGTGTACTTGGTCAGTGACAATGTTTAGGTCGGTGGTACGTGTCAAAGTAACATCCACATGAATGGTAGGACCCGAGGTCTCCCAGCAGAACATTGCCCAAAGCATCACACTGCCCCCACCAGCTTGCCTTCTCAGAAGTCATAATAATATGGCTGATCGGTGTATATCTATTAGGATGCACTGATACCAGTATCAGTGCTGATACAGAGTATTTGGGCGAGTACTTGTACTCGCCCAAATGCTCCCGATGCCTATCTTGAAATTCCGGTTCTTGGTGACGAGGGAGCGTGGAGCCAGCTTCCCGGCCAATCAGGAAAACAGACAGCAATTAATGACTCGCCGCCTGGCTTCCTGATTGGTCAGAAAGCCAGCTCTATGCTTCCTCGTCACCTGGTGACGAGGTAGCATGGAGCCAGCTTCCTGGCCTACTGTATGTATGTGACCGTGCTAGCACACAACTGTTGGTGCAACCCTATATTCTGGGGTCACCTCTACTACCAAGAACATTTGTTTGTTACTGGTCCTAACCTGACATAGAATATTGTGACAATGTGTACGGCCAGGGCCGGATTTACTCTCTCTGCTGCCACATGGCCAGGTTCCTCAATGTGCCCCCCTCCCTGCCAACCCCCCCCCCCCGTGGAGAATGGCAGACCTGCAAGCTGCATACAAGTGATCTCTGTGTCATTGCCGAGATCACTTGTACATTTAGCTCTGTCTGCCGAAAGCAGGGCTAAATGTAGAAAACAACTACCCAGGGGCGTCCCAAGGCTGTGTCGTCATCGCGCATGCGCAGCCATCTGATTGAAGCCTGCCGACGGCCATCTCGGTGATAGGACGCCGGCAGAGAGAGGAGGGGACGGATAAGGTATGCCGCCGGGTCCCCTCCTCTCTCCTGACACTGTCGGGTCGAGTGCCCAACTTTTTTAGAGTGGGTGACACCAAAATGACTGTCAGTCATTTTGGTGTCACCCCTGCAATGGTGTCACCCGTATGCGGGCCGCACCCCCCTTGTGACGCCACTGCAACTACCTGCCCGCTGCACGGAACTGCATGTCCCGGGCATCGGGAGATAGGAATTCCCCACTCCTGCTGCCCCTCTACTCCTTGCTGTCCCGACAACGGGCCTTGGTTGGCCTTGTGGGAAATCCGGCCCTGTGTACGGCTTCATAAGATGGCTGTGCTCTATATATATATATTGTACAGAATGGGTCCTGGATAGACGGTATATCCCTCCCTTGTTTAGGTGGTGGTGGGTTAAGGTCACCTTGTATTCAGAGCCTCCATCCCTGACTACAGCCAGTTCTGGTAATGAAAGGGTTAACCCACCAGCTAGAGGGTGTGTTAAAAAGGAACAGGAAGCCAGTCAGTCTGTGTCTGTGAGGATTGTTTGGAACAGGACACATGGCTATGTGTGTTGAGCTGTGGAATACAGTCTGCCGAGACACTGCTGGGGCACCTGCGTCCATACTGGAACCCTCTGTGCGCAGACTGGGACTCTAACCCTGAGGTGGGACTTAGTATACAGGCGCTGAGCCGAAGTCTTGTGTTTGCTGAATATAAGCCATTTACTTTGACTGTTTGTGGAAATGAATAAAAGTTTATTTTCTGATACAGCTGGCTACGTGTCATATCCGCCCTGAATATTACAATATATATATATACTGTATACACACACAGTATATATGCTTTCCAAGGCTGCAAGTCTTTTTTAAAAACATGTACAAATTATAATTATGTCAAATCTCCGCATTCTCTGCTAAATATCAATTGTATGAGCAAATTAGTGATTTCAGAATGTATAACAAACCAAACTGTGAGCAAATTACATACACACTGGAGCAAAATCACGCTGGAATGGCTTTGAATTCATTGAAAAGCGGCTGATTCACTGCTTGCTTCCCCAGCACAATCAGGTAAGTTTGGAATCTATGCGCAATTTATTCATAATTAGTTAAAGATTAAAAACACACAACAGCGCACTACGCCTCGCATAATAAAAAGAGCGCAGACAAAACGAGTTTTTTTCCCCCTCTGCTTTATACCTGATTTCAGCTTTCTATGTAGTGCAGGCTCCTATGTGGAAAGCCATCATCCAGAAAGTTACAAAAGCCTCCAAAAAACCATAACGGTGAATAGCTGCCGCTGCTCAGTCATTAGGTCATAAACAGGCATGAAAACTGACCTTATAGCTGGACTCCAGGCGAGCGGCTACATACATGAAAGGGAGCTGATATACCTGCCAAATAATTTGCATCTTTGTCCATGCAGTCTTGAGATTTCCACTGACTAACTGCAGACAGCACAACCAGGCTGGTGGACATTCTGACCACTGAGAGGTGAAGTGAATAACATTGATTATATGGTTACCATGGCACCTGGAAGTGGGGGGTATATTACAATGACACCTGGAAGTGGGGGGGGGGATATATTACAATGACACCTGGAAGTGTGTGGGGGGTATATTAGGCAGGAAGTGAATATTTTGTCCCTGAAGTTGATATGTGGAAGCAGAAAATTGGACAAGTGTGAGGATTTGAGGGACTGTGACAAGGACCAAATTGTGATGTCTAGATTGGGTCAGAGCAACTCCAAAACTGCAGCTCTTGTGGGATGTTCCCGGTCTGCAGTGGTCGAAACCAACCACAAATGGTCCAGGGAAGGAAAACCGGTGAACCGGCAACAGGGTCATGGGCAGCCAAGGCTCATTGATGCACATGGGGAGAGAAGGTTTGAGGAACACAACAACGAGTTTGAGGTGATGACTCGGCCTCCAAATTCTCCAGATCTCAATCCAATCGATCATCTGTGGGCTGTGCTGGAAAAACAAGTCCGATCCATGGAGGCCGATCACCTCACAACTTACAGGACATCAGACTTACTAACACTGGTGGCTCGGTGCCAGATACCACAGCATACCATCAGGGGTCTAGTGGGGTCCAAGCCTCGACAGGTGAAGGGCTGTTTTAGAGGCAAAAGGTGGTAACAATGTTATGGCTGATCGGTGTATATGTCCTAGTCATAGTGGTCTTAGTTGGGAGCTCAGATAGTTTTGAGTTAGGGGGCCACACTTTTCAGAGGTGCCTTGACCTGGCAGTGCGGCTTTACTTGCATCTTCGAAAAAAGCCTTGTTTTTAACCTTAGTGGTTGAAACAGTTTGGTTGGGTTGTTAGCTATCTGGAATGTGTGCTGGGGAACTTTTGATATGAGGGGCGTGATGGGTCTATGTACTCTGTAGAGCGTCACGTAAAGTAATGTTGCTACATGAAACAAACAATAAAAAAAAGCCGAAGAAAAGACCGGGAAGGCGGTGACCCCATTCCTCTTGTCGCAGCTAAAGTTGATATAGGTAGTATCTGTAAATGGCACCTTTTCAGACTGGGCTAGTGTAATGAGCGGTGTGACTCAATCATTTCTGTATCAATATGTTATGGCCTCTACTTTATTTCAGGCAGCGTGCTCCATAATATAGTACGGTGTCTTCTACCAAGAGAGTCCCAATGTTCTAAACATGCCGGATTATCGACAACATACGTACATCTAAATTCATAAATACAACATCTTGGCTCCGGAACGGTAACAAGATTAAAATGCCACAGCTAGTCGTTCCCCATCCGCTACAATAACTTGCGTCACCGCGCTTGATTGCTTTTTATCAAGATAGGTGATCCCGGAGAGCTGTCAGCAGCAAGGGCTTCTGGGAGTTGTAGTCATAGCGCTTTAATGAGAGAAAGCGCTGAAGGCAAAAAAGCCCACGATCCTCCGAGTGCTGCACGGCATCAAACCGAATCACATCCTCGCTGAGGACAGAGCACCGCGCGGAGAGAGGAAAAAAAAAATGAAACCTGCGTCTCTTCATCCAGGCAGACGCCATTGGCTATCCATGCAAATGATGCTACGGCCGTCGATGTGGTGCATCAGACGCGCTCCCGGAATTCATGAATAATGCATGGCGCCTTCCACAAGAAACTCCGGCACATGAGAATGCCATATATCAACGTAATGTGGATAGATCACCTAGAAAGTCGCTTCTGCGATATATATTCCCCAATCAAATCTAACCGTGTTAAAGAGCAAGAAAACCTGCGATCGGACATTAATATAGATGAAGGGCCCGGGTGCTGGCGCTCCGCGGCGAGAGAAGCCAACTGTTTATTCCCCCCCGACTCGGCGTTTGCTCGGTACCTAGACCCGTAAAAAATCCGTCCCCTGCTTCCCGAAGTTATTTACAGCCTAATGTCCCCACCACGGGTCAAGATACAAAAAAAGCTCCGCTTCGCCTAATGCATTCTAATAGGCGGATTGCCGCGCAAGGCATTGAGGAGAATGTCAATCACAGCCTCTCGCGGCAAAGGCGCAACAAAAGCCGGCCATGGGAACGGTTCTTCCAAAAAAAAAAGAAATGGTATTTTTTTGTAAACAGAGGGCCGGGGCGGCTTTTTGTTGAGTCTCGCTGGGTTACGTTGTAAAGCCCCTGGCGCAGCACTGCGGAGCTATCTTACCTGCGAGGGTCTTTTTGAGGTTGATGGAGGAAACCCACAAAAATAACGGAGAGGACATACAACGTTCACACGGATAGTGTCTGTACTGGACAGCAGCACTGCAAGGCGTGGATACGTCAGGCTCTGTTCACACCGGGGACGTGCGGTCAGGGGAGGCAGGTGAGGCAGAGGCTCACCTATGGAAGGAAAAGCTGTCAGCTTCATGTCTGAAGCTGACAGCTTTTTCTCCATTCAGATCGGCATCTGACAGGTTACACAGCATGGAAATCCTCCCCGCCGTGTAATCTGTCATTGGCGGAGTTCCTCAGCAGTGACTGGCAAGTGAGGGACAGGGAGGCTCCTCCCTGTCTCCTCCCTTCCTTATTTACACTAGCTTGGGGACGGGTAGGTGGTGGGGCTTTATCCGGTGAGGGTTGGGCTTTGTCTGGCGGGGCTTCATGCTGGGGGTGAGCCTGGGGAATGCCTCACCCGGAGCAAGAGGTACCGCACGTCACTGCTATTCACACCAGGGCGGTTCGGCCGTGCGGATCTGCCAGCATGAACATATATGGCTATGGGGACCGTTCATGCGACCGCGCGGATCCGCCGACATGAACATACATTGCTATGGGGACCGTTCATGCGACCACACGGATCCGCCGACATGAACATACATTGCTATGGGGACCATTCATGCGACCGCGCAGGTCCGCCAACATGAACATACATTTCTATGGGGACCATTCATGTGACCGCATGGGTCCACCAACATGAACATACATTGCTATGGGGAAAGTTCATGTGACTACGCAGATCCGCCGACATGAACATACATTGCTATGGGGACCATTCATGTGACCGCGCGGGTCCGCCCACATGAACATACATTGCTATGGGGATTTATACTGAACGGCACATGTGCCATGCAGGGTGCACGGAATACAAAACACTAGGAGCTATGAACATTTTTTTTTTGCATAGGAGACTTATAGACCTGTCAAGTCACCCCGAAACCTCAGGAGTCACCTGAAATTTTGGGGTGGTCTCCTGGGACTCCTTTAAGTGTGGGTCTCCTGAGTTTTTCATGGGTAGGAACACGTTATTTTGCAGGGCCTGCCTAGCTCGCCCCTCAGCCTTGCAAATGTAAACAAAATGTTTGACCATTGTGTCTATACTGCAGTGAAACTTGGGAGTCATCCAATATTTTGGTGTGGTCTCCTGGGTGGTGGTTAGCGTTTTGAGCAGACCGGGGGGCGAACTCAGGCCAACATTGGATTGGGAAGAGGGGGTGGCAGTTAGAGATTGGAGGTGTACTCATCCCAAAATTGTGTCGGGAAGAGGAGGTGGCAGTTAGTGTTTTGAGGGGGCGAGGGGTGATCTCAGGCCAACATTGGGTAGGGAAGAGGGGGTGGCGGTTAGAGTTTGGAGGTGAACTCATCCCAACATTAGGTTGGGGAGAGGGGGTTGCAGTTAGAGTTTGGAGGTGAACTCATCCCAACATTGGGTTGGGGAGAGGGGGTTGCAGTTAGAGTTTTGAGCAGACCGGGGGCAAACCCAGGCCAACATTGGATTGGGAAGAGGGGGTGGCGGTTACAGTTTAGAGGTGAACCCAGGCCAACATTGGGTTAGGAAGAGGGGGTAGCAGTTAGAGACTTGAGCAGACCGGGGTCAAACCCAGGCCAACATTGGGTAGGGAAGAGGGAGTGGCAGTTTAAGTTTTGAGCTGAACTCATGCCAACATTGGGTTGGGAAAGGGGGGTGCGGTTAGAGTTTTGAGTGGGCCAGGGGTGATCTCAGGCCAACATTGGGTTGAGAAGAGGGGGTGGCAGTTAGAGTTTTGAGGTAAACTCATGCCACCATTGGGTGGGGAAAAGGGGGTGGCGTTTAGAGTTTTGGGGCGAACTGAGGTGAACAGACCTGGCACCAAGTGTGCATTTAATGCCCCCCCCAGAGGTCCAGGCTGATGTGAACGGGCCCCAGAACGTCCACGCTTTATCCAAAACTAAAATGTTTTTTCTAAAAAAAACCAAAAACGTTCCGGAGTCGGGCTTTTCTGGATCTACCTTTTAAACAGCGCAATCTACACAGCTTGTAGGCCTGTCACAGCTGATAAACGACCCCGATCTGTTCCTTTGTCCGATTAATGGAAAATATATGGCGGCGTTATGAGGCGCTGACAGAGAATATCATTATTTATAACGGGAATTAGAACGATCCAATCTCCAACTGTAATCCAGAACCCAATTAAGGCGTAATTAGGCCCCAGTCGCCGGCGTTTCACAACGTATGCATGTTAGTTTTTTTTTTGTTGTTGTTCAGTCGGAGGACAAATCTTCTTCCCTGCTAGCAGCGCGGCATTGTGGGAAAAGGCCGGCGTGAGACCTTTTTTTTTTTTTTTCCTGAAAGCTTAGAAGCCGCCGCATGAGGCAACACTTGTGCAACCTACTCACATCTATTCCAACCCTCTGAAAACGACAATTTCTTCTCTGCGCTCGGAGCCGGAGCGCGGTACGAACGCCGGGACCACCTTTGCCCCAGCCGTTCCGTGTGCACGGGGTGGGGGTGGTGGGGGGGCTGCAATGTACTGTGTGAAGCAGAAATGAGGCAACACTTGTGCAACCTACTCACACCCGTTCCAACACTCTGAAGGGACAATTTCTTCTCTGCGCTTGGAGCGCGGATGAAATTATTGTGGGTCATGGAGGTGACACGGAGGCCTCCACCGTACAACCCGCAGCAACATGTAACCTCCGGGAAAATGAAATAATTGCATTTTGCGGTGCAAACTACACGCTTGGGTGGCATTGCTATATACAGAGACGGCACGGAAAGACCCGGAATAAAATATATATCTATATATATATACTGTATATGTACAACTAAACCCGTCACAGAGAAATCATATGTTTAAAGGGGAACTGCTATTTTATCACAATCATTCCCATTGATGAAGTCTTAAAGTGGACACGTTGCTGATGTCACGCTTGGCTCCGCCCCCCCTCCTGCATCCCTCTATTGATCGGAAGCTGCATTGTAGTCAGTGAAGATGCACCTTCATCAGCTGATATTTGCCCACAAGGGCTCCTCAGATGTCGGCGCACCTGCTAAGAATTCGACTTTCCTGCATTTCACGTCTTCCAGCAGTTTAGCAGATTTTCGGGTCAAGGTGGGTGCACTTTAAGGCGTGACTGTGGCCGGGCTGCGGGCAATCAGTTATATACATAGTCTTGACACGGAGCTTTAAAACGAGCCCTCGCTGACCCCTGTGGCTGCAGGCTTTGCGGGAATTCATATGAAAAGCACTGAGGCTGTTGTCTAAGCCGGCTCAGCTCTTGCTGCTCCCTCTCCCAGCAGTGATTCAGCAACTCACCTTGTTCACCCCTCCCAGCAATGACTCATCTGCTCAGCTCACTCTGCTCCCCCTGTACCAGCAGAGACCCAGCACCTCAACCATGCCTGCTCCATCCTCCTAGCAGTGGCTCAGCAGCTCAGCTCACCCTGCAATTAGTTTTAGCAGTTCAGCTCACTCTGCTCCCCCTCTCAACAGTGACTTAGTAGCAGTTTCCCCTTCCTACCAGTAAATTAGCAGCTCAGCTCACTCTATACCAATAGTCTCTGGCCATCTCTTGTAGCATGCCCATAGTCTCTGACCATCACTTGTCTCATGCCCATAGTCTCTGACCATCACTTGTCTCATGCTCACAGTCTCTGACCATCACTTGTCTCATGCGCATAGTCTCTGACCATCACTTGTCTCATGTCCATAGTCTCTGACCATCACTTGTCTCATGCCCATAGTCTCTGACCATCTCTTACAGCATGCCCATAGTCTCTGACCACCTCTTATAGCATGCCCATAGTCTCTGACCACCTCTTACAGCATGCCCATAGTCTCTGATCATCTCTTATAACATACCCATAGTCTCTGATCCTCTCTTATAGCATGCCCATAGTCTCTGACCACCTCTTACAGCATGCCCATAGTCTCTGATCATCTCTTATAGCATGCCCAAAGTCTCACACCATCTCTTATAGCATGCCCATAGTCTCTGACCACCTCTTACAGCATGCCCATAGTCTCTGACCACCTCTTACAACATGCTCATAGTCTCTGATCATCTCTTATAGCATGCCCAAAGTCTCACACCATCTCTTATAGCATGCACATAGTCTCTGACCACCTCTTACAGCATGCTCATAGTCTCTGACCATCTCTTACAGCATGCCCATAGTCTCTGACCACCTCTTATAGCATGCGCATAGTCTCTGACCACCTCTTACAGCATGCCCATAATCTCTGACCATCTCTTGTCTCATGCCCATAGTCCCTTACCACCTCTTATAGCATGCCCATAGTCTCTGACAGCTTACTGTAGCATTACATTGACTGAATGTCAGGGGCCACTTTTGGAACCACCTGTATCCCGCTAGTGTAAGGTATGTCGGCAGGTCAGCTGCCTGGGTGGCTCGTTGCTTTAGAAGGATTATTGGAAGGAGCGCACAGATACCGGTGTTCTATCGAAAGCTCCAACTCATCGAGATCTCCAACTACCTCACTTCCGGTGCTCAGAAAGACCGGAGCTCCGTACGGTTGCGGTGCGCAATGCGCGCATAGCGGTTTCAGGATACTCGCCGAGTTTGCCACCTGCTGAATATTGTTCAGATGCAGCTGCACAGAAGCTCCGTCACTCTTTGCGATTTGCAGCCTAACGCCGCCTGGTCAAAATCTCCAACTTGCAAGTACACGGCAGCGAGGTAGTGGGAGATTTCGACGAGTTGGAGCTTTTCGATAGAACACCGGCTGACGTATTGGCAATGTCACCCGAACCACATAAGGGCCCCATAACCGGAGCGCCGCCATCCATCTGTTTCATTTAAATATTTACAGCTGACATTTACAAAGGAT
>NW_017306747.1:1139357-1153670 GCF_000935625.1 Nanorana parkeri
CCCTGTAAGGGTTAAATGCTCATCAAGTAACACGCCGTCCTGCCCATCGCTCACCTTCCTCCTCCACCCCCATTTTTAACCACTTCCTGCCCGGAGCAATTTCTTACTATTTTGCGCACACATGATGATAAAATCTGAATTTTTGGCTAGAAAACAGCGTCAGACCCCCAAACAATGATATATTTTCTGAACGCGGAGGCCCTGCAGAATAAAAAGATACTACTTGCAGTTTTTTACGTTGCACGGTATTTGCGCAAATGTGTATCAAACCGGTATTTTTAGGACAAAATACACTAAAAGGAAATGTACTGCACAGAAACATAATATAATACCCATTTTTTTTGGTAAGATATAAAGACGGGGTCACGCCGGGTAAATAGACACCAAACATGTCAAACTTTTAAAATCGCGTGCGTCCGTGAATACAGCCAAAAAATGACAATAACCCCAAATTTCCTCATAGGCGAAGCTTTAAATGCTTTTACGGCTCATCAGTTTAGTGTTATCAGTGATGGATGGGCCGAGAATTATTGCTCTCACTGCGACGTTCATGTGTGGTACAATTTTAGTTTTTGCACGTAGGCGCATCCGACGTGTGTTTGCGTTGTATGTGCATGCAGGTGGGGGGCGGGGGGACTTTTACATTTTTTTTTGCATTTTAAATTTTTTTTGTATCTGTTACTTTGATTTTTACACTTTTTTTTTTTACACTTAAAGTGACATGAAACCCTGAGATTTTTTAACAGGAAAAAAAAAAGGAGGATTTAAAAGGAAGAGCAGCAAAAAGAAGGGAAACAACCATGGATTACAGGAAGGCGCACATTACAGTATTGTTTTATGTTAAAAAATCTGAGGGTTTAATGTCACTTTAACTTTATTGCTATCACATAGGGGGCTAAGAAGCCTCTGAGGATTGAATGTTCTTAAGGTCTTTTTTTCTGAGGATCGAATGTTCTTATATTTGCCAGAGATCTCCATGCGATACCATTTATAATAGTAATAACATTCGATTTGACAATATTGGAACACACGGGATTCGCCGGATAAATGTTACATTTGCCCCGCGAGAGCTTAAAGGGATCTGAAAGTCAAAAGATTTTTAAGCCATTTTAAATTAAATCACTTACACTGGAAGCTGCTCCTAGATGTTTAAAAGTTTTAGCTTCCTGTAGAATGAGCTGGTCCCATGAGCACCGGTCCTGACTTCCTGTTTTAGGGTGGCTCCTTGCTTGGTCCTATGGAGCCACCCTTGTGTGTGCTAGTAAGCTGTGTGTGTCTCCACAAACACACAGGCTTAGCAAGGAAAGACCTTCCCCTGCTCCTCCCTCCAAGTTAGTAGATGGGCTGCTGGAGACTCCTCTGTCCCTTGTGAGCTTGGATTGGACAGGAAGTTCAGGGAAGCCGAGCTGAGAGAGATAGAGCTGCCGGGAAATGTGATGACTGTAAGTGCATGGGCCAATAATGAAAATAAATACTTTACTGGGCGATGTGTTTGATCCGGATTCATTATTGGTGTGAAAGATTAAAATTACTCCGAGGAATGGACATGTAAGCTGCCGAAAAATTTGGTTTGGATATTTTGGAATTGGCCAGAAAAGTCACATGTCCGATTCAGTTTAGTTTTTGAACGAAATTCAGACGGAATCCAAAATTTGGAAACGGAAATTCAGAACAAAACGAATTAGGGATGCAACGATATCGGTTTTTCGGTACTCGCCAATACCGAAATACCGATAACAGAAGTCCCATTCAGGAAGCCAGGAGGCGTGTAATGACTCATCACCTGGCTTCCCGGTCAGCAAGGAAGCCGTCTCCGTGCTCCCTCGTCACCAGGTGACGTGGAGGCATGGAGCCGGCTTTTCTGGCCAATCAGGAAGCTGTGCGCCGTGCAATGACTCACTGCCTGCGTTCCTGATACCAGAAGCTCAAGTATCGGGCTAGGCACCAGCAAATACTCAGCATATCGGTACCGATACTAGTAGGGATGCACCGATACCGGTATTTCAGAATAGAGTACGCGTACCGATATTTTTTTTTTTTTTGGTACTCGCCGATACTGAATACCGATACCGGAAGTCCCATTAAGGAAGCCAGGCGGCGTGTAATGACTCACCACCCGGCTTCCCAATCAGCAAAGAAGCCTTCTTCACGCTCCCTCATCACCAGGTGACGAGGAAGCATGGAGTCGGCTTTCTGGCCAATCAGGAAGTCGGGCAGAGTGTAATGACGCGCTGCCCAGCTTTCTGATACTGGAAACTTAATTATCGGCTAGGCATCGGAGCATTTTTGGGCGAGTACGAGTACTCGCCTAAATACTCAGCATCGGCACCAATACTAGTATCGGTGCATCCCTAAAACAAATCGCACATGCCTACTGCACAGAGCCACGTGATCCACAAGCACTTTGTCACTTCCTGTCTGGCCTTTCCTAAGGATACGTTCAATCGGACCGGAACACACTGCCTCTGGTGTGAACGCACCCTAATGCGTTCCCAGAGTTCAGTCTTCATTCAGCTGGAAACCTTTCAAGGTCCTGTCAAAGTGGAGAAACATTTGGATACATTTCTGACTCTCAATAAAAGAAAGTTCACCCAAGTTTTAGTGGCTCAGGTTTAGTGTTTTGTTACATTGATACAAATTTGAGTCTTGTTGTGAGGCCTCCAGATAACCTCAGATGGCGAGGAACTGAAAAAGAATTCTCAGCCCGGGAGAAAAAAAAAAAAGTTTCTTTTTTGTTATTTTTTTTGCTGGAATTAAGGACTCAAAAATTGGCAGAACAATCCCAATTTATTTATCTGCCAGTAAATGTTGAGTGTTCCTGACTTCCAGGTTAGAGAGATCCATGAATTAATTAGGTGTTAATTAGCTTTCTGTGGAGTGATTAACTTCTGAGAATAGAGGGAAGATGGAGGGTAATAGGAGGAGGAGGAGAAAAGGGAGAAGGAGAGGGTCCTTTACTGAGAGGGTTTACTTGATAGGACAAGGAACAGTGTAGGCGCTAGTCATCGCTCTTTGTACATTACTCTGCTCCACGCTCCTTAGTGTAAAGATGAACTCAAGACAAAACCTCCCAATATGAAGATAGAACATATTATATCTGCTGAAGGAGTAGGGGTGCCACCTTTTCTTCAAGTGAAGCCCCAAAACTCTAGCGCCGTGTGTGGCAACTTGATAGATATATATATATATATATACAAATTAATATGACGCTACATACTGTGTTGTTCTGGGGCGCCCTGATGTCTCCTGGTGGCCTGTGCGGGCTCTCATGTGGGCTGTGCGGGCTCTCAGATGAGCTGTGCAGGCTCTCATGTGGGCTGTGCAGGCTCTGAGGTGGGCTATGTGGGCTTTCAAGTGGCTGTGTAGGGTCTCAGGTGGGTTATGTGGGTTCTCATGTGGGCTGTGCAGGCTCTGAGGTGGGCTATGTGGGCTCTCAGGTGGGCTGTGCAGGCTCTCAGGTGGCTATATGGGCTACACAGACTTTCAGGAGTGCTGTGCAGTGTCTCACCAGGAGTCTGGAGGCGGGCAGTGTGGTGTGAGGAAAACATAGGAGGAGTTGTGGGTCGTAACCTTTTTACATGAGCCTGTGGCTCGCAGGAAGGCTGCCGAGGTCCCATGCTTGCTGGGGACCTCGGCAGCCTTCCTGTGAGCCACGGGCTGGCACATCTCCTCTTCCCTCTTCCTGTCAAAATTTTTTACGTGTCTGGGTGTCAGCTGGCCTGAGACTTGGACACAGGACTCAAAAACCGGACTGTCCGGGGGAATCCTGGACAGGTGGCAACCCTAAGTAAAAGCAAGTGCGTATGCGTCATGAGGGTTTGTGTCTAGGGGCTTTGGGATAGTACATTCAAAATGCATGTAAGATCGGTTTGAGAAGCTTCTGAGATAATTTACAGTTCATTTGACCTGCATCAACCTGCTTCGAGCTGCTTTTTTTTTTTATTCCTGTTGACTTGTATGGGGAGAGAAACAGTTCTGATAAAAAGAACATAAGCCCGTTGAGGTGGACCCATAATAAGGCCACCAACCAAGTAAGACGTCAACCGCTGAAAGATGCTGAAAGACACACTTACATTGACCTCTACAGGAAGTAGTCTAAGAACAGGAGTAGTAGTGCTCACAAAAGTTGTTGAGGAAGTGTTCTGCTATGGTCTCTTTCTCCTCACTGCTGACATGTTTTAGTCACTGCTCCCATGCATTTTGTCTCCCTCCTCTCAGATTTTGGTCTTCAGCCACAGAAACATGGCTGCCGTGGTCCATTGCATTGTTTATGAAGAACAGGCTTCATTCCTTGCAATGGCTACTTGCATACTGCCACTTTAAACGAAGGCCAGACTGGAAGCGTTCTCTGGTCAGTCTTCAGGCAGCCATTTCTAGACCAAAAGAATATTCATGGGAAACTATCCTAACAGTTCCCGTGGGACTCTTCATTTCCTAACTCATTGCTGTTAGTAGCGTCTACTATAATGATACGATTATTAATTGGTATTTCAGAGTACATTAAGGGGAGACTTGGGCAGCCATGAAACACATTAAGGGAAAAATAAACCAAGACAGACAAATAAAGAGATGAGAAGATTTTAGGGGCAGAAATACAGGAACGGGAAAAACCTCACCTTGAGTAGAGGACGTCAACAATATGGCGGCTGAACAGACACCCCACAGAACCATCCAGGCCCCCGCCATACCGCTCGACACAACCCTGTCAGTGAGCACTCCACTGTAACATCACCGCACCAACTGGAGCACTGAAAGAAGACAAGAGAACAAAAATTAGTGATGACTTAAAGGACAAATCAACCTGAAGCACAGGTAACATAGATGAGCACATGTACACAACCATGGCTGAGAGCAATTTGCATACATTCAGTCCAGCAACATTACTATTATTATTATACAGGATTTACATAGCGCCAACAGTTTGCGCAGCGCTTTACAATATAAGGAAGACATTACAATCACAATACAATTCAAGACAAGATGGTGAGGAGGGCCCTGCCCCTGAGGGCTTACAATCTAAAAGGGAGGGGCCAGTGATACATGAGGAGGGAGCTGTGTGGGGATAAATTCTTTGAAGACGTGATGGTTGAGTGGTTAGGTTGAGGTGGGATAGGCTTCCCTGAAGAGATGAGTCTTTAGGGATCGCCTAAAGGCAGTCAAGGTGGCAGGTAGACAGACAGGTTGGGGTAGAGAGTTCCATAGGATGGGAGAGACTCTAGAGAAGTCCTGGGGGCGAGCATTGGAGGAGTTGACGAGGGAGCTGGAAAGCAGAAGGTCATTTGAAGAGTGGAGGTGATGGTTAGGGTGATACTTTGAGACAAGGTTGGAGATATAGCCGGGGGCGGAGTTGTGGACGGCTTTGTAAGTGCTTGTTAATATTTGGAATTTTATCCTTTGGGCTATTGGAAGCCAGTTTAGGGATCGGCAGAGGGGGGTTGCGGACACTGAGCGGTTGGTCAGGTGGATGAGTCTAGCAGCTGCATTCATGACAGACTGAAGGAGGGAGGAGCCTGTGTCGAGGTCGGCCAATGAGGAGGGAGTTACAATAGTCAAGACGAGAGATAACAAGGGAGTGGATGAGTCATTTTGCGGTTTCATTGGTGAGGAGGGGGCATATTTTGGAGATGTTATGAAGGTAACACAACCGAGTTCCTGGAATTCAGAACCAGATGTGACTCATGATGAAACAACATTAGTTGGGTCCTGTAATTGGTGATCTAAAGTGTAGATATTTTTGATTACAAAACCAGTAAAGGAACATGAGGGGTTAATGACATAAATACATGTACAGTGCATTTGTACTCCACCTATCAGCTGTAACCTGACAAACCTGTTCATATCCTTTGTTATTTTCTAGAGGGTCCAGGGAGCCCTCACAGTTGGGGAAATGGGACTTCCTAGTTGGTTCCTTGTCCTCAGCTGACATGTAGCTTCATCCCATCCCACGGCTCTCTCTTGGTCATTGAGGCTTTATAATCAAATGAATGAACCAATGGCACGGGGCAAGCACCAACTTTAACACAGAACTTATTTATTTGTTCATTAGAGTGCCATGGAACTCTTAAGGTTGTCTGGGTGCTCTAGAAGAACGGCCCCCTAGGTTACTACACCAATGTTCTGATTCAAGAGCCATGGTCTAGATCCTTGGTTTTCAACTCAGTTCCCTGGCAACTGATGACATCAGTGAGCTGGGCAGGAGCGGGAAGCAAGGAGAGCACCACAGGTTGCTAAGAGCTCCTGGACAACCTGGGATGCCATGGCCGCCACTGTGCCACTCGCCTCACACCTGCCGCCCCCTTAATGAGATGCTGCCTGATCGCCTTTGCTGCCTCATGATAGGGATGGCCCTGGAAACATCCAAGTTCTCTTTGCTGTAGGAGGTCGACGACAAGGGCCGGTTCACACTACAGCGTTGTATCAAGGGTGCGGTATTCCGTGTGTTTAGCGCATGCTATCACGGCTCAGCGTACCGACCCAACACAGCCACTCCCATGCGCAAGAGTGATGATGTAAACGCTGGTGGTGAGGGGGGACCCGCAGCCGCCACATCGCAGGAAAAGGTCGTTTGCATGGTGAATAAGCAGCATACTTGCCCATTATGGTTAAAGCTCCTGGGGGGGCCCAACATCTCTGTGCGCAATAATTCAATAGACGCTGGTCGGTCGGTAGAGAATTGGGGGGCTTTTTTTGTCAATGCAAATCGCATTCCAGCTTTTCAAATTCATAAGTTATACTTTCCCCCGATAACAAGCCTGTCACCGTCGCTGCCACTACGCAATCCACCGGTTATCCGGTGCTGCGCGAGGGCGGCCATTTTAATCTGGACGCGGCTTAAGGGTTAAGCAGCATTGATACGGGCAGTATGGATGGGCAGTGCGTGAGACTCGTCCTCTCTATTTGTGTCACTGCTGGGGGGGGGTGAGGAGGAGGGCAGACTGTATGCATTATATAGGGAAGACGGAGCACAGGCTGTTTTCCTCACTGACCCCCTTCATACATCTCCGGGAATCTCTACGTTCAATCTCCCTCCCATCCCCCTCCCAGTAATGATGTGCGGATTCCCCAATCATGAGACCCTTCCCTCCCGTCCCTATTCCTCATCCGTTTTCCATCTTCTGCCTTGTCCCATATATCTCCCCGCAGCTCCCGCACTAATAGGAGCCCTCGGTGACTTATCCGCCCCGGGCGATATCATCCATCCGTCTATCCATCTATCGCTCTATGCATCATAGTCTGACGTCATTGTCTCCTCTATATTCATCTCCCAGACTGTCCATTCCCTTCCCCTCCTCTCATATCACTCTCTCTCTATACCGTACCTCTCCCTCCGTCCGTACCTCTCCCTCCCCCCCTCTTCTTTATTAATCCTGGACGCTCTCCCTCGCACACACCTTTCCTCCGCTCTCTGCTATTATGAGTATCCAGCACACGGCGAGCTCAGCGCTGCAACACTCTGCACGCTGCATGCCACATACGTCCTCTTCACATGTGCTGCGTCCTGCAACCCTTCCGTATTCATGCCGTGCAATGCACTCTGTGCTCGTATCACTCTCTATATACACTATATTGTCAAAAGTATTGGGACCCCCCCCCCCCAAAAAAAAAAAATCATTGGATTCAGGTATCTGTGAAGGTTCTCATTCATCCAGGTCATGGCATATCTGTAAAAAATAAGTCAAGGCAACTGGACTTGGTGTATTTTTCTTGAAGACTTTTCACTGGACATCTGACCAGCTTTCTCAAAATTCAGGTGTTGGATTCAGGTGTTCCAATCACCTCCATGGCCACGGGTGTATAAAATCACGCACCTCGGCATGCAGACGCTTCTACAAACATTTGTGAAAGAATGGGTCGTTCTCAGGAGCTCAGTGACTACAAGCGTGGTACCGTGATAGGTTGTCACCTGTGCAATAAGTCCATCCATGAATTTTCCTGCCTACTAAATACTTCGCGGTCACCTGTTACTGGTATTATAACAAAGTGGAAGCAACTGGGAACAACAGCAACTCAGCCAGGAAGTGGTCGGCCACGTAACATGACAGAGCGGGGTCAGCGCATGCTGAAGCGCACAGTGCGCAGAAGTCGCCAACTGTCTGCAGAGTCAATAGCTACAGACCTCCAAACTTCGTGTGGCCTTCAGATTGGCACAACAACAGTGCGTAGAGAGCTTCATGGAATGGGTTTCCATGGCCGAGCAGCTGCATCCAAGCCGCACATCACCAAGTGCAATGCAAAGCGTAATGAATTAGAGCGGAGACTGAATGAGTACACATACACTACTCACACTATGGTAATACCATTCACCACTCTCATTCGCTATGCATGTGTTATACATACAACTGCCGTACACTTTTTGTACATACACTGTGTACACGCTAACATTCAGTATACATGTAGTCAGTCCGCACTCCAGTCATTCGCTATACAATGAGAGAAATACATTTCATACGCCAAGAACATTTTGTGTTATTGTGCTGTTGATCAATACTCTGTAGACATTTCCAGGAATGGTTACTCGGGGACCGGTGGCAGCTCTGCAGTACACTGAGATCATTCACTATACATCTAGTCATATGAAGGGAGGACTGCCGACACTAAGTAACGGCGGATTTTGCAGCACTCGTTTAATGGTCAGGTTCACCCAATCCAGCTTTAGATGGACTCTGGCCGGCTTGGTCACCTTGCAGCGTGATAAAACTATCGAGGACTCTGCAGTGACATGTTCATCCACAGATATCTCAGGTTTACCCCACTTTCTCCTCCCTTTCACATCAGAAGCCCATCTTCACATCAGAGTCCTCCCCTTTCATATAAGAGTTCCCCCTTTCACATCAGGAGCCCCTCTTCACATCAGAACCCCCCCCCCCTTTCACATCAGAAGCCCATCTTTCATATTAGAGTCCCCCCCTTTCACATCAGAAGCCTCCCCTTTCACATCAGAGTCCCCCCCTTCACATCAGAAGCCCCTGTTCACATCAGAGTCCTCCCCTTTCACATCAGAGTCCCCCCCCTTTCACATCAGAAGCCCATCTTTCATATTAGAGTCCCCCTTTCACATCAGAGTCCTCCCCTTTTACATCAGAGTCCCGCCTTTCACATAAGAGTCCTCCCCTTTCATATCAGAAGCCCATCTTTCACATCAGAGTTCCCCTTGACATCAGGAGCCCCCATCTCCTTAGTTTTCATTTTCCCTTCACATCATAGTCCCACTACTACACAGTTTTGAGGCACCCCTGAGGAAGCCAGAAGGCACACCAGGATGCCACGGCACCCTGATTGAGAAAGGCTGCCCCAGATACATGTGTTTGGCGCTCCCTTTGGTTTTAATACATTTGAACCAGGAAAAGACAGCTGGCCCCCGGAGACTGAAGAGCGGTAGATGGCCACTTGGGACCTGGCATGCAGCAGCAAAGCAGCAGATCGCAGCAGGACAACACTGGATTCCCTGGGCATGTGACTATGAGAACTGAGGATCATCCAGCAGACCAGGTATGAGTGGATTATGTGGATGTTCCCCCTTTTAAGGAAAATGCAAAGGTGGTGCATGTCCCCCCCAATTCGATTGGATAGAATGGAACGTGGGCCTCATGGAGAGCTTTTACCGGTGGGGGTCTTCAGGGTATATGAAGTCAGTTGGCCAACCCTTTAATACCTTGGTTCTCAACTGGTGGGTTGTGACCCAAAAGTGGGTCGCGACCCCGTGTTCAGTTTGTCTTGTCGCCGCATGTCTTCCACTTTGCTAGGTGAGTGGCTCCTCTGCCTCCTCCTAGCGCAGCACTGTCAGTTCTTGTTTCAAGCAGGCATTCAAAATATGCTGCTCGGCGCCAAGTGTCAGCTTGAGGTGGGGTTAGGGCTATGGCCACCATAGAGTTCCATCCATACGTGCATTGCTTACATCTCCCTCGCGTGTCCTGGAGAGGGGCCTGGACCGGAGTGACATCACATTCTGGCTCCCGGCCCCTCTACAGGGCGAGCAAGAGGGCTCCACAAGCAATGCACATATGTATGGAGCTCAGTCACAGCACAGCAGCCCACACTGGACCCCAGGCTGAGGATCCACTCCAGTTCTCGTAAGGTATGGAGACTGGGTGGACCTTAAAAAAACTAAAAAAAACTTTGGAGTGCGTATGCATGTGTGAGAATGTGTCTGCGGTTGTGTGTGTCTGTCAGTGTTTTTGAGAGCCCGTCCACACTAGTACAGTGCGTTAATCGCATAGTACTGTGAGATTAACGCACTATACCAAGCAATCGCACCTACCAGAAATTCTGGTGTGGGAAGTGTGTTTTGCGTTGCCATTCATTTAAGGCCCCGTTCCCACTGCGCGATATGCAAATCGCGCGTTTGTCGCGCGCTTTGCATATTGCGCGACATCGCAAGATTTGCTGCGCGATGCCGCGTTCAAGCTTGCATTGAGCAAGTTTGAATCGCGGCTAAATCCGCTCCAAAAAGGGTCCTGCTGTAGCGACACACGACCCGCGACAGCAGGACCCTTTGCCCCATTGGATTGCGATATCGCGGGAATTAGCGCGCTATAAATCGCTCAATGTGAACGGGGTCTAAATGGTACCCCAAACGCACCTCTCACCCACAGTTCGTACGCCCGCACCGGAATGCGCGGTACCCTAACGCCGTGCGTTCCATTGCAGTGCAGACATTGCAGACTTGGGTCACGACTTAATGACCAAGGACAAATGTGGGTCCTGAGGTTACACGGGTTGAGAACCACTGCTGTAAGAGGTATATAACAATGCAGGTAGGGATGACGGAGATGTAAATGTCCCCACACAGAGGGCTGAGACAGCAGCGAGAGCACATGAAATGCTGGAACATTTTCCTCTTAGCCGGCACAGTTTGACATCCTCTTTTGTCGGTAAAAAAATTTTGTTTTTAACCCACTGCCTAACCCTTCACTCTGCTCTCTCCTATCACTGTCTGCTCTCTCCTATCACTGTCTGCTCTCTCCTGTCTGCTCTCTCCTATCACTGTCTGCTCTCTCCTATCACTGTCTGCTCTCCCTCAACCCAGAGATGAAACCTTCTCTTATTTGTCTCCATGACTTTCTTTTTTCCCCCTGCTGCAGCTCTGTCTGCTGTTCTATCCAGTGCTTCCAGCCTGCCCACGCATGCAGCTCTTTCACTGCAGAAAACTGACCCTTCACCAGCAACGCTCCATCTCTATCGCCAGCATATTGCTGCGACCTTTTGCTGTTATCCTAAAGCTGGTGGCATGACACAACATGATTTCATGAGGAATCGTACACGAGGGCTTCCCCAAAAATAACAGACAGGAAATGATCCGCAAGTTCCTACACAAGAGTTTCATTGCAGGCCTCCCTAGGCCACGCTACACCAACCTCTACTGGGGGGTAAAGCTGCCACCTTGGCCATGGAAAACAAAGAGGTTGGTAGAGATTCGAGTTCACCGCTCTCAACTGCGGAATCAAAAATATAAATGTTCTTTACCTGTAATCCAATCAAGTTCACAAAAACACTTAATCGAGGGCAAACTTGAGCAGTACAACCACCGGAGGGGGAACTAACAGGGGTTTCGATATGCTCTAGAGACCTGGTGCCCAACCTGTGGTCCTTTGGGATTTTCTGAGTGGCCCTCTGAGCCCCTGCAGACAGAAATCTGTGTTCCCTTATTACCATGTAATAGCAGTCTCATGTAATGTGTCTACAGTCTATTACTGTCTGCTGAAGCATGTTTCCAGTCTCCCACATCTCCTTTAGCATGTTCTCAGTGTCTGACCATCTCATGTAGCAAGACCGTAAACCTTGGCCATCTACTGTTGCTTATCTGCAGTCTCCAATCATCTCCTGCAGCAAGGCTGCAGTCCTTGACCATCTCCTGTTGCATGCTTGCAGTCTCCGATCATCTACTGTCGCAAGACCATAGTCCTTGATCATCTCATGTGGCATGTCTGCAGTCTCTTTCCATCTTTCTTAGACCTTGAAAATCTCCTGTTGCATGTCTGGAGTCTCTTTTCATCTTTCCTAGAAAGCCTGTAGACCTTGAACATCTCCTGTTGCATGGCTGCAGTCTCTGATCATCTACTATAGCAAGACCATAGACCTTGACCATCTCCTGTTGCATGGCTGCAGTCTCTGATCATCTACTATAGCAAGACCGTAGACCTTGACCATCTCCTGTTGCATGGCTGCAGTCTCTGACCATCTACTATAGCAAGACCGTAGACGTTGACCATCTCCTGTTGCATGGCTGCAGTCTCTGACCATCTACTATAGCAAGACCGTAGACCTTGACCATCTCTTGTTGCATGGCTGCAGTCTCTGACCATCTACTATAGCAAGACCGTAGACCTTGACCATCTCCTGTTGCATGGCTGCAGTCTCTGACCATCTACTATAGCAAGACCGTAGACCTTGACCAACTCCTGTTGCATGGCTGCAGTCTCTGACCATCTACTATAGCAAGACCGTAGACCTTGACCATCTCCTGTTGCATGGCTGCAGTCTCTGACCATCTACTATAGTAAGACCGTAGTCCTGGACCATCTCCTGTTGCCTCTTAACTCCAAAAGTGTTTTATAGGCTTTTCAATAATGTGATGACTGTGTTTGGCTGTCACAGTGATCAAGCAATCAGGAGCCTGCCCTACTGGCCCACCCTCATCACTCTGTGACCAGGAGTCAAGCCCTGTGTAAGTTTTGTGTTGCATGGTGCCGGAGCTTACACAAGGATGGTGATAGTGAACCCTTCCCCAAGGTCACAGTGTGATTGGCCGCTGAGACCTGAGCACTGCATGCTGTCAGGTCATATGATCTCTCATACTCAGAATTTGCAGGAGAGGAAGGAGAAGATGAGCAAAAGACGAGGAGGAGGTGGGCCTCTTGAATGGGCAGCATGACAGATTCTCTTTAAAGGTAACAAGGGCATGCAAGAATTTTGATACATGATATGTGCAAATCCCAACTTTTCCCTGTAAAGCCAAAGATGGCTCTGCCCATGCCCACCTTCTGAGCTTGACCATTGGACAGTGAAGCCTCCTGCTACGTCTGGGACCAATAGTGGGGCTCGGAGGATAAGAGGGGGCGGGCCAAGCTCTTGACAGATGGATTATTATTAGAAATATTAATGTTCTAGTACATCTCGGGATCTACAGATCTTTCTGATGTATGTTTTATGTTGGGTTTGCTTTAATGTTTGACACAATATATACAGTATATATATACACTGAGTGGCCAGATTATTATGACCACCCCATCAGTCCTTCGTTGGGCCGCCTTTTGCCTTCAAATACGTAATGAACCATGACATGCTCTGTGTCCATAGAAGGGACTGCCTCCAGCTGCCCACAATGGAATCCGTAGTTCTGGAGGAGAGGAGACAGTGTGGCGTCCTCCTTCTTGTACACATTGTGTCCTCATTGTCTCTTCCCTTCTCTCTCTCTCTCTGTGGCCCCTTCGTGTCTCTGGAGAGTTCACAATCACTGAAGATAAATTTAGCTCAGGAAGCAATCTAATAAACATCCGCCCCCCACACCCGACGGCACAGGTAGAGGAAGCCGGTGTCCCACAGAATCACACTGGACCCATCCAGCACACAGGGCCCTATACGGACAGAAGGCGTTCACAGCCTAGAGGTAGCCAATGAATGGCCACGACCTCAATGGCCACTAAGAAAATCAGAATCTATCTATCTATCTATCTATCTATCTATCTATCTATCTATCTATCTATCTATCTATCTATCTATCTATCTATCTATCTATCTATCTATATGTATATGTACACCATCTGGTGCAAAGGTGAACACTGCTTAGCAGACGTGCCCCTTTGTGCTCTGGCGTTAATAAATACTGATGGATCTGTGTCAGTCTAATCTGTGCAGAGCGAATAACGATTAACACAGTCTGTAATTACTGCCAGCTCTGATCTTACCCCCCCCCCCTCCCCCACTGCATCAATATGCCCCTCGCTGCGGACGGGGAGGGAAGCGGTGTCGCCGCACAGGGGGGTCGAACGCACTTTCTCTGATATTCAGGCTTTATACAGGTTAACATGTTCAGTGGCAGCATACAGAGACACATCGGCAGTGTACAGAGGGGCAGCGGGCTCATTATCTATCTATATACAGACACATGGACACATTATTATTCAGTGCAGACTGATCATTGGGCCAGGGTCGCACTTCAGCGTCGCCATCTTCTGTGCTTATTAGTGTTTTTTATATGCACATTTATTTTAATGGCAAGCGTTTTTGTTGGGTCCAAACGGGGCCAGATTAACATAGGGGCTACTGGAGCGCCAGCTCCAGGACCACCACTGAAAATAGGGCTGGCCGGCCGGG
>NW_017306747.1:1154121-1155726 GCF_000935625.1 Nanorana parkeri
CACTTTCCCATGGCTGTCTCTCCTCTCTCTCTCTCCTGGCTGTCTCCTCTCTCTCTCCTGTCTGTCTCTCCACTCTCTCTCTCCATGTCTCCTGGCTGTCTCTCCTCGCTCTCTCTCTTGCCTGTCTCTCCTCTCTCTCCGCTGGCCATCTCTCCTTGCTATCTCTCTCCTGGCTGCCTCTCCACTCTCTCTCTCCTTGCTATCTCTCCTCGATCTCTCTCTTGGCTGTCTCTCCTCGATCTCTCTCCTGGCTGTCTCTCCTCGATCTCTCTCCTGGCTGATTCTCCTCGATCTCTCTCCTGGCTGTCTCTCCTCGATCTCTCTCTTGGCTGTCTCTCCTCGATCTCTCTCTTGGCTGTCTCTCCTCGATCTCTCTCTTGGCTGTCTCTCCTCGATCTCTCTCTTGGCTGTCTCTCCTCGATCTCTCTCTTGGCTGTCTCTCCTCGATCTCTCTCTTGGCTGTCTCTCCTCGATCTCTCTCTTGGCTGTCTCTCCTCGATCTCTCTCTTGGCTGTCTCTCCTCGATCTCTCTCTTGGCTGTCTCTCCTCGATCTCTCTCTTGGCTGTCTCTCCTCGATCTCTCTCTTGGCTGTCTCTCCTCGATCTCTCTCTTGGCTGTCTCTCCTCGATCTCTCTCTTGGCTGTCTCTCCTCGATCTCTCTCTTGGCTGTCTCTCCTCGATCTCTCTCCTGGCTGTTTCTCCTCTCTCTCTTGGCTGCCTCTCCTCTCTCTCCTGGCTGTCTCTCCTTGATCTCTCTCTTGGCTGTCTCTCCTCTCTCTCTCCTGGCTGCCTCTCCTGGCTGTCTCTCCTCGATCTCTCTCCTGGCTGTCTCTCCTCGATCTCTCTCCAGGCTGTTTCTCTTCTCTCTCTCTCCTGTCTCTCCTCTCTCTCTCTCTGCTGTCTCTTCTCTCTCTCTCTGCTGTCTCTTCTCTCTCACCTGGCTGTCTCTCCTCGATCTTTCTCTTGGCTGTCTCTCCTCGATCATTCTCCTGGCTGTCTCTCCTCTCTCTCCTCGATCTCTCTCCTGGCTGTCTCTCCTCGATCTTTCTCTTGGCTGTCTCTCCTCGATCACTCTCCTGGCTGTCTCTCCTCTTTCTCCTGGCTGTCTCTCCTTGCTCTCTCCTGTAAATTCTGTAAAGAACTAAAAACGTTGTTGTACGGTGCTAGAGTGTTCAGGTTTAGCTTGAAGAAAAGGTGGCAAAGCTACATTCAACCGACTGACAGCACCAGGCTCATGACGCTCCTAATCCAGCCCTGGGTCCAGTGGAAAGGCGGGTACCAGGAACAGAAGATGGTCGTTTAAATGTGAAAAACACATTACAGATGATTTTTAGGTCACTCCCATTAAACTCCATGGGACACAAAAAAGTCAGATCCGGCCCCATAGAGGCTCCTGTACTTCTTTGGCACCACAAGCAGCAGCACATGACTCAGATTGGATTGGGGCCCATAGAACCAAATGGAAATCTTATTTCTGACCCCGATACAGCATGACTGTCATACAATCATAGCTACACACTGTCCACAATTGTTACATTGTCACAATGTATAGAGATACAAAGTATCATTATACAGAGCTCGGCGTTCATTATCAGTGTATAGAG
>NW_017306748.1:0-291 GCF_000935625.1 Nanorana parkeri
GTTAATAGCCACTAGCTAGTGTGGAAAGGATTGCTTTCATTGGCAAATGTATTCATTAACACAAACATTAATGTCAACTTCATCAAAATTAGGTCTGGATGCAAATTGTTTAATAAATGTGTCCATATGTGGTAAACGAACAGCCATCTATAGCCCCTGTGTTCTTGCACAGCAAGAGCCTGTTCAGACATGTGTGTTGCCACAACATGTGGTGTGTTGGGATATTTGTTTAGAAATAAATGTAACGCATAGGCATAAGTAATAAAAAGTGTCTGAGACAAGCTTTTTTTT
>NW_017306748.1:349-2223 GCF_000935625.1 Nanorana parkeri
GCCTTACCCTGTTTACAATAATATAGATCTAAAAGTACTTTTAAAAATAGCAAACCAGCTTTTGCTGATTTTTGTGATTTATTCTGTTTCCATCTAATCTCACTGCAGTCACTAATTTAAAACCATTCTCTTTCCATGCTACTTTCTATGCATCTCAATTTAACTATTTTAACAGTTACTCGTTAAAAGTGGAGGAAAGAAGATTAAAATGCAGTAGGCCTAGTAATTTATAGGAACAAAATGGTCTTAATTAGTCTCTGTGGCCCGTGATGGTCAAGTTAATCAGTTGCAAAACGACACATTTTACTCTGTGCCTTAGTCCGTAAAGAGTTCTTATTCCTAATTGCCAATTTATTAGGAAACAATCAGAATCAATCAGAACAATTTTGTACTGCTATGAATTCATCACAATGAATTCTGATTGGCTGCTGTAGGTTAGTGTGCTTAAAAATTAGCACTTAAATTGATCTCACACTAAAATTGATGTAACCTCTATGTATTAGTTGTCCCATGCCTATGTAAAATCAGTATCTAAGCAGTAAAAAGTAGAAGATACTTACTGCAGATTTAGAGAATGCACTCCTGCTCTGCTTTTTTTTTTTTTTAAAGTAATGTATGTATTTTACATGGGGGCTGTATAGTTTTTTGTTAATGCTGAAATTAGTACAGTACAAATGGGGACCTAAAAACTGTATTTGTCAGAAAGTATCCTGAGCGGTATAAAAAGTAGAATTGTATAAGAAAGAAATAATTGTGTTACAGACAGAATTACTATTGAAGGAAACATGTGCTGAGAGAAATACATAGACTGAGCTCATAATCTGCATATTTTTTCCAGGTCAGGGTCTCAGAAAGTAATGATGTAATTGGATTAGCATAACAGCAAGGCAATTAGCATTTTCATATTTGATAAAGACTCTAGTGTTCGACTCTGTAGAGTGGAAACGTGTTATCCATGTGTGGCACTTTCATGTGCACCTGGATTAAACAATGAAAGGATTCAAATAGGCTTGATTGTATTCTACACAGATAGTGCAAAACTCTGTGTACTTTTAGTGCTTTAACACGGTGGAGAACATAGATCAGGAGCCAGAAGGAGCAAGTAGATGAGAGTGAGCTGGCATGTTTGATTGTAACTAGCATTTTCAGAAGTAGAGTCAGCAGCAGCAGCCTAAATACTCTCACAGTGCAGGTTTCCATCAAGATATATAACATAAGCTCAATTTTTTTTATAGGTATTGACTGCATTATCCCATCTTATGCAATGTTCCTGCAGAGGTAATGCTGTCATCTAGTTGTGAATTATTTATAACATTGGTAATATAATCCTTGTAGAAATAAAAAGTATTTAAGATAAAGAATTGTGCAGTCCTGTTATTTGTCTACCAGAATGATTTTCCACACAAGAAAACTGAAGTATTTGAGTTATTATACTTGCTCTCAATAAAGTATTAACATATCAGTACAGTAATGAATTGTCCCCTCAGGTCCTACTTATAAAGTCATAAAGATACAGTATAGTAAGGAGTCATACTATCAGACCTTGCTGCCCTGTGTAATTGTGGAGCCTGTTGCTGTATCTTCCAAATATCTGTCTGACCTAGGCCAGGAAAAAGGCAAAGTGCCTCTTTCTCTGCTGTTTTAGGCAAAACATTTTAATATATTTATTCCAAAAGGAGCAATGGAAATGATGTGATAGGGATTCCGCACAAGGAGAAAATATGGTAAATGCACTAGTTTAATACATTTAAAAATTCTTATCATAATATACTAATAAAAAAAGCAGGTTTGAAGCAGCCCAAAACTGCCTTTAATTTAAACCACAAAAAATAAAAATTATTTCTGAAAGCTATGGAATTTCTATAAAGAAATAC
>NW_017306748.1:2294-8269 GCF_000935625.1 Nanorana parkeri
ACCATGCATGATTTTAATGGGGGACCTGCATGCTGTAGGCAGACTTCTGATGTAGGTGAGTGTGCCAGAGATGGGATTAGGTGGGAGTGGCATTAAGTGACAAGGGCTCTATTTAGGAGTTCTGGTAGGGGGGTCAAGTGTTAAGTAGGAGGTTAGAGGTTGGGTGCAGGGGCAGCTTTAGAGGCTGGGTTAAGGGGTTAGAAACCAGAGGGTAAAGTGGCTTTGTCATGAGGCAAATATTGGGGCAGCCATTCCTTCTTTTTTTACTTGTTGTCTGGGCTTTTAAGTTACAGACTTGTAATAAGAATGATGAGCATCATAAAAGTGTTAGACTTAAAATAAAAAAGTACTTTTTCTGGGTTTCCAACAAAATCAGCGTTGGACCCTTATTACATCAGGCAGTATGTGCATGTGTGCACAACATAGATATGTACGCACTTAATGGGTTGATTTACTAAAGGCAAATAGGCTGTTCACCTTGTAAGGGAATTTGCACTTTGCAGGGGAAGTTTCCTTTTATCTTGGTGAATGTGGTGAAGATTTGTTTTGAAAATTTCCCTTGAAAAGTGAACAGCCCATTTGTCTTTAGTAAACCAACCCCAATACATCTAGACAGATATATACACAGTATACCATATACAGCACATAGTAATCAAAAATGCTTCAAACCATATTGATTTGCAGTATTCAAATAATCCACATGATTCTGCTAAGCTTTCAGAGGTACATGTACTGTAGGTATCTAATTTAAAAAGTAAAAGCTAGACTTATGTCCAGTAAGACAAAACCAAAAAGACATGTAACAGCAAATTGTCCTGAAACCCCACTGGTTTCTGTAAAGTACTTAAACATGAGTACACAAAATATGTGGACATGGATTGCAAGGCTAAATTTTCCTTTTAGTCAAGTCTAAAAGGAGTGTTTTTAAATTTTGGTGGTGTTTTTCCTGGGGTGGGTTAATTGTACTTCCGTTTGACTGTAGTCTGCACTAATAGAATAATAAGTGACCTTTAGCATAAGCAGCAGTTGAAGGAGCACCAAATGGGCCAGATGAGTAGGTAATTCATAAGATCTTGGTATTTGATTTGAAACAAACTTCTCAATTGCCTGCGGGACAATATGCAAGGCTATAACACCAAATCTGCAGTGACACAAAATAATATAGCAATCCAACATCAGCCAGCTAAAACCACTGCACAATAATGTATCATCAGACAAACAAAGATGCCAGACATTGCACTTACAGAAATTCCTTTTTTATTGTAGCAGGAAGTGCACAAAAAGCAAACATTTCTTAAATGTTGTTTGAGGAGGTACAGTGCCTCTAAAACATTTCTTATTTTCTTTTTTTATACTTCTTGCTACAATGAAACAAGGAATCTGTTTGACACCAAGGGGTTCTAGAGGCTCCCTCCTTTCACCCCTAAAGTTGTTGTATCTTGAAAGACAGTTCTTTGAAGAGTTCTGACGCAAGATATTTACCCAAGTATCATTAGTTTGTGTGAACAAAATGGAAACATTGTATATTAAAGAAAACATTAAAAAGGATTATTCCACATCTAATCACAATGTTGTAATGCTGACAGTTGTGGTAACCGGAAAACTATTTGCTACAACCCTATCTGTATACTAGAACAATAAGTTCTATAAAACTATTGTAAAAGAAATAAAACATTGTAAGTGAATGTCATTTACATGCTGTCTTATTCAACACTGCATAATGTCTTCACAATTACTCATGGCATTATGTCACCGTTGATTCATTTTTCTTTCTTTCCTTCTGTGTTTTGTTTTTTCTTTGTTTGCTTTTGCCGCTGTCATTTTTGTTACAAAAATCCGATGCTGGCACCCCTGTTTGACCAGATTTATGTGTGCAAGATGTGTACAGTGTGTCTACCAGATGAAGGCTTAATGAGGTCATCTAACCTTTTATTCCCAAGGCTAATCCTGCAGTTTATTCAGGTGCTGCCTTGTGCTTTTCTTTTTTTAAACACCTTTTAAGTCCCAGATCTCTGTCATGCCAGATGGCCTGAGCTCATGTCCTGTAACACTTAAATCCAAAAAGAGAGGAAAAATATAATTAAGCCCTTGGCATGCCTGATGATATGGATAAAGCATTTCATAATGGCCATAGACAAGCAGATCTCTCATGGCGAATGATGTGAGACGTCTGCCTGGCCTCCAACTTACTGCCATGTCAGAAGATCCTGCTGAGATTTTAGATGGCAATGTGGTGTGCACGTGGTGAAATACATATTCTCGTTTGTTTATGAAAAAAATGGAACAAGCAGTGCTTAATCAAATATAGATTTTCCTCAGCAATTTGGAAAACATCTGTGTGATTTGTGAAAGTGCTTCTTACCATTGGAGGCACTTCTTATCACCCACTAGGGAAGCCCTATACAACTCAGTGTTCACCTCATCGTAAACAATGCTCAAACTGGGCACATCTCTTATGGAGAGTGAGATGTGTACAGCCACCTGCAGTAGATACTTGTGACATGTTTTTGAAATAGAAACTTGAAAATCAAATAATTGGTGCATATATTTTCTATCCATCTATCTATCTATCTATCTATCTATCTATCTATCTATCTATCTATCTATCTATCTATCTATCTATCTATCTATCTATCTATCTATCATTTTTGACATAGAGAAAGCAAGTTAGGTTTTATGTATTACATATCTGAGCTTTCTCAGAGAACATAGAAAAAAAATAAAACAAACTAATTTCCAAGAAATAGAAAAGTTCACCTAAAGTGATGACTTTTTTTTAAAGCTAACGTAACCTACATTCTACTAAATAAAACTATCTGACAGTGAAAGTCAGGGTCTGAGAGGTAGGGCTGTAGCAGTAAAGCAGTATTTTATTTACTTTGTATTTATATCGCACCAACAATTTATGCAGCCCTTAATATATTCAGTGCTTGCCCCAAGGAGCTTACAATCTAAGGTCCCTATCACGCATGCATACATACAGGGCCAATTTAGACAGGAGCCAATGAACCTTACAGCATGTCTTTGGAATGTGTGAGAAAACCCACAGAAGCACATGCAAACTCCTTGCAGATAGTTTCCTGACTGGGATTTGAACCAAGGATGCTGCAAGCCTGATGTTCAAACCATGGATATAGTGATTTATGTGTTTTGTTACATTATGCTAGTTCATGTGCCACATTAGGCAAAGTTTAGAGAGAGATTTAAGGTGCCCGTACACCTTACAATTATCTGCAGATTTTCTGTGGTCGGATGGAAAAAGTGCAACAGATTGGCCCAGGTGGAGATTGCTCCATCCACACAGTTTTGCGTAGATGGAAGAATCTGTTGCACCTTTTCCATCTGACCACAGAAAATCTGCAGATAATTGTAAGGTGTATGGCCAGCTTTATGCACAGCACCATCAACTATAATCTACACATGTTGAAGCAAAGGTAAAATAAGCCTACTGTACATATTATAAATTCTTCTTCTTTTGTTTTCCATTCTTTAATACTGAACTACAGGCAAACAGACAAATAAATGGATAAAATACATACATATAAGGAATCTTTTTTACCTGTGAAAGGATTTGTATTTCTGTTTACCTAGCCCTGAGGTTTATTCAGCTCTGCCACACAGCACAAGTCTGTCTGGCAGAGCAGAAGATCGAATTTTCCTGTCCTGCCATTCAGTAACACTTACAGGTCTTGTTCTTGTGTGTGACTGCACAGTGAAAAAAGAAGCAGCAAATTGATGAACTCACCTCTCTGTAACTTTGCTCTCTCCTCCTTTCAGCATTTTTCTTGAACTGCAGTACAACTAATTGGCTCCTTGTGCTGCTTCTGCCTTCCTTGGTCTAAATTCTCTTGCACAGTGACTGCATTTGATACTGTATTTATACAAACAGAGCTGCATTATTTGCACCTTTTATATCTACATAGAGTTAAACTTAAACCTACATATAAAAATAATACATAGAATTATTTTGAATATTATAGTTAAGAGCTGTGGCATTCTAGTAACTCTACACTGAAGCAGGCAGTCAGGCCTCATTGTTTTATTGACATGTTTTCGAATTGCCATACCAATGTTTACAAATGATGTAGTTATAAAAGAACAGACTTCACTCTGTGGTCATCATGCCTCAAATTACTGTTCCACTATATCAGCCTGAGCGCAGTGTTGTAGTGGTTAGTTCCAGGGCCGGGCTGGGACTAAAAATAGGCCAGGGCATTTTAGACTGAGCAGCCCTATCATGTGACCACCGACAGGCCCCACACCCCTCACAACAGGGGGTGGGGCCAAACATAGAAGCGCAATCGAGGGGCAGGGCCAGCCACTAGTAAGTACCGGAGGGCTACAGCTGACAGACAAGCCTTGCTACAACCAATACACAAACCTTGCAAAAATATAGGAAGCTTGCTATAGAGAATATCTGTAAAAAAAATAAGTCAAGGCAACTTGAGCAATCCGATTCTCTATAGCAATATGTCTGTGAAGGTTCTCATTCATCCAGGTCATGGTATATCTTAAAAAAAAAAAGTCAAGGCAACTGGACTTGCTGTATTTTTCTTGAAGACGTTTCACTGGCCATCTAACCAGCTTTCTCAATTCAGAAATTTCAGAAGAGGATGAATGAGAACCTTCACAGACATATTGCTATAGAGAATCGGATCTCACTGGCCCCCCAACCCCCCTGGCATTCTCTGCACTAAAGTAGCTAACACTCTAATGTTCCCCGCACAGTCACATACTATTATTATACATTTATAAAGCTCTGACATATACCGCAGTGCTGTACAGAGAAGTCACATCAGTCTCTGTACAGAGGAGCTTACACTCTAATGCAGAATAATACCATCAGCTATAGAGGACTAAAAATCCCTGCAAAACATTATACAGCAATGCAGAATAATAGTATATGAATTTGGTACATACTTTGTGCTTCCACTCTGCTCCGGGGTAGCAGCCTGAATTCTCGGGCAAAGGGTTTCAGGAGGAAAAGATAGGCAGCCGGTGGAAGCCCGGTAAGAAGGCACCGTGGGGTTCCCCAGAAAGCTGCTGCGCGGGACCTAACACAGCCGAATCAACACAGAAGTCAGTGGTGTAATGCAGAGTACAGAAGTCAGAGGGGCAACGCAGAGTGCAGAGATCAGCGGTGTGATGCACAGTACAGAGGACAGCAGTGTGACACAGAGGGCAGAAGTCAGCGGTGTGACTTATAGTGCAAAGTTCACTGGTGTGCCGCAGAGTGCAGAGGTCAGTGGTGTGACTTACAGTGAAGAGGTCAGAGGTGTGACTTAGACCGTGACTAGGTGCGACTTACAGTGAAGAGGTCAGTGGTGGGACAAATCTCCAGTGGGCTCTGCAGGGTCTCAGGGTCTGGGACCCGGTTGATGATTTTTACAGATCCTGCACAGCCCCCCTGAGGCCCTGCAGTCTAAGGGGGCTGTGCAGGATCTGTGGTGGACTCTGCCCACCATAGACCTCACAGTGCTCACCACAGATCCTGCAAATCCCCCAGAGAGGACAGCGGTGGTGGGGGGGGGGGTTCCAGTCTCAGGTGAAGCCTCCAGTCCAGCATGATGCCCAGCTGCCTCCTAGTGCCCTCACTTCAGGACCCGCTCTTTCTCTGCCAATGGTAGCCCTGCAGTCTTATTCCTAGCCTATAGCAGCTGAAGTGGACGGAGGAAGTTGCAGGTGGCCCCAGAGGAGCCCGACTATTTAGCAGGTTTTCAGAAAGGCAGCCGGTGTTCTGTCGAAAACTCCAACTCCTCAAAATCTCCAACGACCTGACTTACTTAGAAGTAAGAGGTTTGGCCGAGAAGGCTCTACTGCACGTGGGCCACCCGCGGCATTTCCCTATACACATACTACAGAGCAATAAAGTATTAAAATGAACTAGGGTCAGACTAATCCAACACGTTATTAATCTGAGTGCCCCACTCAATATGGGCGCAAGCAGTGGCCATATTGAGTGGGGCAATTTAGAT
>NW_017306748.1:9085-10279 GCF_000935625.1 Nanorana parkeri
GCAGAATCTATGCTGGGCTCTGCCAGCACAGTCCTCTTACCTTGCACGGCCTGACCTCTTTGGAAAGCGGCCTCCTTGTCCTCGGCGCCTGACTGGACGGCCTCCTCATCCTCAGCGCCCGACACGACCTCCTTGTCATCTTCGCCGCCCGACTGGAGCTTCGGCGACGCCTCCCGCCTCCTCCATCAATGTCTCTGCTCCCCGCCTCCTCCGTCTCGGGGGCCGTCTGCCACATTTCATACTTTAAAATAAAATGTAGCTATATCCAGTTTAAGTAATACAGACACCAATATACTCACAATAAGGTTCTATTCATATCTGTAGGTTTAGGTGCGATTAGGGATTCCTGCATCAGAAACTTGTGTTTTTACTGCAGCAGAAATCCCTAATCTGGCGTTTACAAGTGGCAGCTGTCACCTATTCAAGTTAATGATCAGGTGACAGCAGCTCCATGTAAACGCCTGCACACCGCATGTAATTGTATGTGATATGATTACATGCGGTTAGAAAACACTCTCCCTGGATGCATATGCGTCCAGGGAGAGTGATTGATTCCTAACCGAATGTAATCATATCACGTATTATTATATGCGGTGTGCAGGCGTTTACATGCAACTGCTGTCACCTGATCGTTAACTTAGGTGACAGCTGCCATTTGTAAACGCCAATTTAGGGATTTCTGTTGCAGGAAAACACAAGTTCTGGACGCAGAAATCCCTAATTGCACCTTAAACTAAAGGTGTGAATGCAGCCTATTAAACTTCTACTCCCCCCCCACATAAAAAAAACAACCCCTGTACATTATATATATATATACCAATCATTTATTCACAATCCTTTCGGTTAGCGTTCACTGAAAGAGCGCTGGCCGCAAGGATCCAAGTGTCGGCGCAGATTCAGCTTCATGGTCTGAATTCGTTAGAGATGTAGACCATGTCCGCAGCTGCGATCCCTCCTGTCAGCTCTCTCTTTCTCCTCCCGGCCATTCTGCAGCTGCAGCAGCTGGGAGGAGAGAGCTGACAGGACGGGTCGCAGCGGTGGGGACCTCAACGCTGCCTGCCACGATCCCCTCCGCAGCTCATCTGACGGCACCATTTCCCTGCCCCCGCACCTTTCGGCGGCCAGCAGCTTCGGGCATAGGGGCCGGGACGGGCCGAACACAATCAGCCTAATGTTCGGCCCGTCCTGGCCCCT
>NW_017306748.1:10330-35427 GCF_000935625.1 Nanorana parkeri
GTCTTCGGTGTTCATTTGCATATTAACCAGTCGCGATATTTACATATGAATGGGTTGCAGCTTATTGATATGCAAATCACCGCAATCAGGTTGATTGTGTTCGGCCCGGCCCACCGGGCAAGTGCACGGTTTGCCCTATGGCCAGTCCGGCCCTGGTTAGTACCATGATTTTGCATCACAGTGGTATTGGTCTGAATCTCATCAGGTCACTGTCTGCATGGAGCTTGTATGTATGTAACAATGTACAGTTTATTTGATGATTCATTTTCTTCTACCTAGTGTGTGTACCTGTTTCTTTATGACTGTGATAGGGTCATTAGACTGGGGTAGGAGAAGAGACTAATGATCTGTAAATCAAGGCAGAAGATATTTACTCTGCTCTATATAACTGAGCAAAATAACTAAATATAAAAGTTGAAATATAAACAAATAATATTATATAAATACCTTTAGTAAATAACCAGCCTTACCATATATATTTGTAATTGCTTTAGATCACATTGAATAGCTTTTCCATGGCTTAATAGTAAAGTTTTTTTTCAATAATTGGTGTCTGCTGTGGTTGAAATGCAGCTTTTTTAATTATTTTTGTGTATATGTTAGTAGAAAGAAGTGATATTGAATTTTGTTTAGAGACCAGGCTATTGTGTAATAAAATAACATATTGTGGATGAGTTATTTAATATCTTCCACATGCCATGAGAGACTTCCAGTGTCATCAAGACATATTCAGCTGGCACAGATGAAAAACGGCAATTGATCTTACATTAGTCTGAAAGATAACAAAGTGGCTTAAAATAAATCTAAAGTAAAGAATGGGATAATTCTTCCGGTCTATAGCTGATACCCCAGAGAACACATAGAAAGTCTGCGATCAAGATACCTAGTAAAAGTAGATAATTAAATCAGCTGTATCAGTTGTAAATGGCACATTATTATATACTTATTGAGCATGCTGGATGCGAATCAAGAAGAATATGGGATTTGCTGGCAATAAATTGGCAGTACAGACTTTTGCTGATTTCTCTTTACAAAAGAATTGGAGGGCTGAACACAATTCTATTTATGGATTTATGTAAAGCCAACGGGAAGCTGGTTAAATTATATAAACAATGGTAAGGACAGAGAAATGATGGTTTGTGCAAAGGTAAGATATGTCTTTCCAAGAAGCTGTCTAGTATAATAAATTAGGGAGTTTAACCCTTTTTTAGAACACCAAAGTTGAAACAGGTTTATGTAAAATGCAAAAAAATATGATTTTAATGACGGAACTGATATTAGATAATATCATAAACCAGACACTCACAGTTATTTGTCTGTGCCTAAGGTCAGTAGCTGTCAATGGAAACCAAACTGTGTCTGTGCCTTTCACACCATTGCATTAGTTTGAATGATGCATGAAACACAGGAAGGAGGGTTCCTGTGGGTTCATGAGGAAAAGAGTTTATTCCTGATTCAGGTATGACTTAGGCTGGGTTCACATCTGGGCGTTTTTCAGCGCTGATCGAAGCGCTGAAAAACGCTCAGCAAGTGAAATCCCATAATTTCCTATGGGCATGGTTCACACCTGGGTATATTTCAGCGTGTAGAAACGCGCTGAAAAACGCCCTACGCCCAAACAAGTACATGAGCTTCTTTTGGGGCGTATTTCCGCGCTTATCCATTGGTATTCCCGAGTGTGGCTCGGGGTTAACAAAGCGGTAAAAAACGCGCCTATAGTAAAGCCCAGGTGTGAACCCAGCCTTACTGAAGAGGAAAGGCACCACACATTTTCGTTTTTGTGAATTCTTTATCGTATGCAGGATATTTAAACCCATGGAGGCTTCATATACTGTATGGGTCAGAAGCATTATATGTGGAATTTCCATAACTGTACATTATTTGTTCATTTTACAATCAAATTTAAAAACAAAAAGGTAACATAGACTTTACCTTGACGAATTCACCTCATACACATACATATGATTGGATCAAATTATGTGATATTGATTTGTAAAAGTCAATTCACAATGGTTATGGCACAGGTCATCAATCCTTAACATGCTGATTGAAGAAAGAAGCCATTTGAAGTGGCGATAAACAAATGATTCATGAGATAAAATAATATTTAATTAATATTAAATTCTTGATAAATTGCTATTTCATGCAAAGAATTCAAGAAGAATAAATAATGAGATAAAACACAGCACACAGTTAAAATAACTCCATCATCTTAGTGGATTGATCTTAGGAGGATAGGAATCTTAAAGTATTACAGTGTTTAGATTTACACTACTAGTAACAGCTGTGCTCATCTTCAAATCAATTTCTTTGTACCTGCTGAGGACACTTGACTTTCTGTCCAATGAATTAAACCCCACCACTCCTACCACTAAAACTTTCCCACCATTCAATTGTCAAATGCCAGAGCTTCTACAGGCCAATAAGGCTCTGAAACTGTCAAGACTTTAACAGTTTAATTACAAGATGTGCTTAGCACCAGGAGAGCTGCGGCCTTGAAGAAATGTTGAGGCCCTGTGTGCAGTCTTGATTTAGAATACTGGGTTCTCTAGGCGCACAAGGAGACAGGTTCGAAAATAAGCATAGGTGACAACTGCACATTAACTAGTTTTGCTAGTTTATACTCTTCAGAGAACATGAAAGGGTGGTTTTAGACTTTAGGTTCGTTGAATGAAAAGCATAGTAAGAATGCAAAAAGATCAGAAAAATCTGTCAACTGGTTTATTATTCCAAATACCAGTGTCCAATGACAAATAGTTAATGACAACACTTAAAAGACTAGTATGGTTATCATCTGACTGCATTAATGAGCAGAATTGTGACATAAAATTCTGATATGTTGGTGGGTCTTTGTTAATTTTTGACTAATGTATGTTATGCTTTGAGGCAAATACAGTCTAAAATGACCTTTGCTGGGAACTCTATATTGTTTTGGTTGTTAACAATGACTTAGAGACAGTGGCATATGTGAACATTTAAAACATAAACAATGTCAATCCAGATTGGCGCTATATAAATCCTGTATAATAATAATAATAATAACTTGTCTGTACAAGTTATTATTATTATTATTATTATACAGGATTTATATAGCGCCAATAGTTTGCACAGCGCTAAAAGTTGATAAAAAACGGTTTGTAATGTACAATTCCCAGTAACACAAATACATTCCATCCCTTTTGGAAATTTAAATTAGAAAGCCAGGTAAACTTCAGTGACAACAAAAGACTTGGGGACTGCTTGAAAAAGTATAAATCTTTATCTGGCATTAGTGCCTACAGTCCTGTAATCTGTAGGAATGTATAATCTCTGTCTCCAGCTATCTCTCCACATTGCTATGCTCACAACTTTTACATGTGTAAAACCTGGTATGTGGGGGAATTAGACATATACCTGGAGTAGAGCATAGCCTCTGCCTGGAACACCCAGTTTAGAATTTTAGGGGGAATATACACTATCTCCATCACTGTACTAAATGATCATTCACACATTGCTTGATGATGACATATGCATGTTTGTTATCTACATCAGTGTTTTTTAATTCTACTAATATTTGTACCCCTTTAAAAAGACATAAGTTACCAAGTCCCTTCTAGTGTTGGTTAGCAAATACTACTAGACTTATGTACTCTTATTGCCTGTACCCCTACATATTGTAATGTTGTTGAATGCTGTGACATTGCTGTGCCTTGTCACCGTATAATAAGAGCTAGAGAGCACCCAGGGTTCTTACCCATACCAGTTGAGATGTTCCAAGATGCATGTTTGAGAGGGAGAAAACTGGCTTTTCAGTTTTCTCCAGGATTAGTAAACCCTGGCAAGGGTCCTGGAACCCAGAGACTTTGGAGAAACTTGAGTGGGATGAAAACTCCAACCCTAGGACCATGTTTTGAGGTTGACCAGCACCCATTGATTGTGCAGTTGTGCACATCCCTTAAGGTATGGGAAGTCTCCACCTGGGAGGCAGAGGAGGGTTCCACTTAGGAGACAGAGGTCTCTGTCCAAGAGTGAGGAGGGCTCCACCTAGAAGTTAGGCTGGAGGCCAGTGCACCAGAGAGCTGAGAGGTGCATACCGAGCATGCAGGTCAGCATGGTGTTTGAGACTGTTTGGAGGAGAAACAGACAAGAGGTCTAAAGGATTAAGGCCAGAGCAGCAGTGCTGCAAGAGAAAAGTCAGGAATCTGGAGGGTTGTTTTTGGGAAGAATTATGTTAAACAACCCCTGCAAGGGCAACTGTGTTATCTGCTGGAAGCCCTGAAAGAGGATTTAGATAAGTGGATGTGACCTTTATGCTTTACTATTTGAAGCTAGTTCTCACAATGTTTGTATAGTGTTGGTGAAAATACTTACAGTTTTAAAACTGTTTTAAACATGGTTCCTTTTAGTTATATAAGGTTGACTCACCTCCCAAAGGATGTCCCTACCACGCTCATTGAAAACACATATACGCTTGCCACTTGGTCAAATGCCGGTAAATCTACCCTTAGGTTTGAGTCATGGCAGGGCACACACACATGGGGAAATATTCAAATGGTCTGTAAAAGATGTCCCTGTCACAATCTCAGACTCTGCTCTGCAAAGCAAGAGTGAAAACACCTTGGCTACTGTACTAAGGCTTACAACTGTAAGCATACATTTACTTCAACATTAATGATGTACCTCTTAAAATTGTCAGAAGTATATACAGGCTGAAAAATCCTGATCTATGCCAGAAGATTGGCAGGTGTGTCTACTTTTTTATTCTGTCTAAGATAACCCATCCAAATGATAGCTTTGGTGAAGTTCATTAAAAATTAGCCAGTTAATCATACAGTTATTTCATTTGATCTGTTATTCTAGTTGCAGTAATTCCTAAAGTTGTTTTAAACTTTTTTAAAGTGCATTTATATTTGTTAAAAAAAACGGTATACATGTTTTATAAAACACCAAACTTTTGCAATTTTTTCAGCGGCAGCTGCTCCTTATTGTTCTCTATTCTTGCTGACAAGAATGTCCTGAACCCTTTACCCCTTTCTCCCTGTTCATTGGTTTGATATAAAAAGTTAGCATTTCACTGCATGATACTTTCAAAATCTAAAAAAGATGTCAGACTTCATGCTGAAAATGCTAAAGATTGCTTTATGATTGAGTCATTGTCGAAATGTATACGTCTATTCAAAAGAACTCAGCAATGCATGTTTGATAAGCTGCCAGGATATATAAAGCAAAGTGTTCTCACGTGAAGAATACATATTGCTACAGTATCTAAGTTTCTCTACAAAAAAGAATATACATAATCAAATAGCGAAAAACCCTCATAGAAACCTATTTATGTTTAATCAAGAATAAAAAAATATTGCTTTTTATTGAATATTATTTTACCTTTTTTTCAGACAGGTATTTAATTTTCAATATTACAGAACAAAAAAAAACATTCCAAGGAAAAAAACCTAAAATGTCTTAAGCTCTTAAGCAATAGGAGTACCTGTACATCTTGGACTCTAAGGGGTCTATTCACGAAGCAGCTGAAGGATCTAGCCGTAGCTTTGGGTGATCCTTCGGCTAGCTTCGGCCCCAGGACCTGAACGGAAGGGCTGCTGTACGAGCTATTCACTGTAGCCTGTAGAGCTCCCGATCTTGGCCGAGCGGCTCAGTCGAGCTGAAGGCATATGCCTCGGCTCGGCTGAGCTGCGCTGAAAGCCGAAGCTGGCCGAGCGGCCGGCCATTGGCGCAGAGTGATCTATAGGGCTGGCTCCGGCCACTTGCAGAGAGATCAGCGTCCCTGGTTACCAGCTAACCAGGGGCACTGATCTCCAGACAGCCTAACTCTCCCGGGCGCTCCGTGTCATTATAGAAAAAAAAATTAGAAAATGTTCACCTAAGGAATGCATTGCTAGATTCCTATTGGCTATTTCAATTTGCAATAGCCAATAGAAAACTAGCTATTGTACCCGCCCTCTGCAGTTCTCCATCAGGTCCCCACTAGTGATTGACAGCAGCAGAGGGTGGTTACAATAGCTAGTTTGCTATTGGCTATTGTAAATTGAAATAGCCAATAGGAAGCTAGCAATGCATTCCTATGACAAAAAAAATGTTCATCTTTTTTTTGACGGCAGCAGAACCGCCGGTCAATAGACAACAGTTGGGCGGAGCTAGCTGTCACTGCTAGCTCCATACAATCGTTTTCTATTTATTTTTTTCTACTTTTTAAACTATTTTTCTGTTCTGCTCGGTCCCACAGAGGGACCGAGTAGAACAGCCGAGCAGAATGCCGCTCGGCGGCATTCGGCTATCCACTCACTGCTGTTCGGCATCTATAAGTAGCCTGCAGGGGTTCGGCTTATCCGATCCAGATGATGGATAGGCTGAGTCGAACTCATGCTGAGTCGAACTCATGCTCAGCATGAGTCGAACTCATGCTGAGCATGTTCGGCCGACCCGAAGCCACCCGATGTACGGCTGATTTCAGCCGATATATGGCTGAAATCAGTCATACCAGCCTGAAGTGAATTGCCAAACAGCGTTCGGCTCACTTCGCTTTAGGTCGGTCATTCACTCGGCTGCCTACGGCAGCTTAGTGAATAGACCCCTAAGTGGTTATACCAAGATCACAACTGCAGTTTCTGTTAATATCATTTTTAACAGAGGGCTGAGGAGTTTTATGTACATCTAATCGGAGGGCCTGAAGAGCCTGTGAAGGTGCCACCATACCGTATTCATGGATAGCGAGCAGGTGAAGATTGTGCAACACTGTAGGGCATGCACACATATGTAAACAGTGATTGCACCACCCATGTTAGGTATCACCACAAACATCAGAGTGAGGGAAATAATTCTAGGTCCATCATTTGCAGTTACCTCTGAATTAATGAGCAGCAAAGGCTTTTAAAGTGCCTATGAAGAATTTTGGGTGCTGTATTTTTTCGTCATTTCATGGGTTCACACAAATTGAAGGCTTGACATGTTTGATATCTATTTAATTATCGCAAACTAATCTGATATAATTTACTCAATAATATGAATTAATTGTGTTTGTCTGCACTAAAATTAATTTCAGTGTATTTTTGTAAATATTGATTTGATAACCATTTGCTCTAACATCGTGCCACATAAGAAAATACATTGAACACAGCATTTTTTATTCTAATAGGCCTCTGCTTTCAGAAAATATATAATTGTTTGGGGCTTTTAAATAATTGTCGAGGGTAAAAATCAGATTTTAACGCGTGTGACAAACAAATTGCCCTTGTCCTGACGTGGTTAAAGATAGGTTGTGAACTGGGTAAAGGACAAATGGTTGGCTTGGGTATACAGATGGACATTAAGGAATAATGGCTAGCATTCCAAAACCGTATACTACTTACCTTTTATTACAGTAAGGGTACTCATAAACAGATTGATTCAGTCCAGATCTTATAGCTTAATGCTAACGCTACAACTGGGTGCCTTGGAAGTTTAAAGTACATATAAACCCTAGAAAATATATTATATTGCAGCTTACAAGAACTATCAGATATATCAAACATTGTTATCAGCCTTCCCAGCTATCTTCTGTGAACTACAGAATGCCTTCCCCCTGTGTAATGGAGATTAGGAGAGGAGGAGGTGTTTATTATCCAAATCAGGAGTGTTGCCCAGGGTAACAACACTGCTTCTTCTAAGATACAGTGCAGTGAGGGAGTTTTGTCACCCTAAGACAGGAATTGTGTTACTGGTAGGATCAGCAGGTAAAAATCAAGGAATCAAGAACCCAAAAAACCTAATGCAGCCACATTTAAGATGTACTATAATAAATTGTTGTTCTTGGGTTTACATATACTATAACTGGTAGGGGATACTTATCACTTTTAACATTTAACACTCATTTTGCTTGGAGATTTTCCAAAGTTTTAAACATTTTGTGTGGCCTGGTTCACTGAGAAGACATGAGGAAGCAGTTAACTGTATTTGCAGTCACATCAGACCAACCAAATGATTCATCTTTTCAAATGTTGACCAAATGTCTTCCTCACTATCATTCCCATTAAGTCTCCTTTAGCATCATTTTGTTTACTGCATGTATGCATGGTAAAAGTAGTACGCCGAGTATGTGTAAATAGGCTTCTCATCAGATTGAAAGTACTAATTAATTCATGATAAAAATAGAAAACTTGTTAACAGTAATTAAACTGCCTTAATTAAATTAGCTCTCTTTGAAATCACCTTATTGAAAGCATAAAGCTGGAGTTGAACATTTAATGCTTAGTATTTGCCAACAATTTATAATGAAGTTTGTAATGGTCTTATTTATATAGCACTTAACTATTAAGTAAGTTGTTATTCGATTTACACTAATTTAAATAATAATTTACACTTTGAAAAACACAAGCAATAACAGTGACTACTCGCTTAAAGCCACTATGCAGTTGAGTACAAAAGGTAATCTTAGTTTTCTAAATCATTATCTATACTCATATGACCATTTTCACCTCTTGTTCTCTACTCCCTCTCATTCTATAGCTCATTCTTGAATTTTTATCTGGTACTCTTTTATTACATTGTTATGGGTTTTTCCCTAACATTCACAGATTGCTATCTTATGAGTTTTTCATGCCATTTTGCTAAACCTCTGAGCTGCTTGGACTGGAATAAGGGAGTAAATTGGAAACTTTCCTGAAACAAAGGGTGAGTCAACAATACTGTTTTATTACAAGTACACTAATATGGTTACAATCATCTTACCCATAGCAGTCTTGTTTTGCATTTCCCAGCAGCCCTAGAATAATTATCTAATTCATTATTGATATACCCTATTTGGATGACATTTTGTTTGCTGAAGCACAGTGTAGCAAACAATTGCCTTTTGTTTAAAGAAAATACTGTTATAACCTTTTTCATCCTACTTGCCATCCCAGAGCTGTTCATCTCCTCCAGCCTCTTTCCTGGGGAGGACCGAGCTAGATGATGATGGACATCCTCCAGCCATAAAAAGAGACAAACTCTGTCTAAATTTCTTCTAATGCATACTGCAAGAAGCTCACAGTGTGCAGTGAAATCAGAGCAAGCAATATCAGTACAGGAGAGGAGCGTGTACAACTGTGTAAGATGCAAAGTGATGCTGGAGTTCAACTTTAGGAGAAAACTGCACTAAAATATATATGTACGTTTATACCACAAATTTCTTTCTGAAAATGCTAGTTGCCCCAAGGTCATGCTGATCTTATGGCTTCATACTCTCTGATTTGCTGGTCCAGAATCAAGAGTCCTGACTACACCTACTGCATGCATTTTTCTGAATTGACACCGACATTATACAAGGAGGTCAGCACTGACAATCAACATACTGTATCTGTATATTTTTTACATGTTTTAACATGTTAGTTTGCAATTCAGAATGATTCATTATCCTTTCAGTGCATATACAGCCAACACGTATTTTTAGTTTTGGATAGAGAAGGGGAGAGTTGGATCTTTGTCAAATTTGTATTGCTGCCTGTGTCTTCATTGGGGATATATAACCCTCTATTTGTTCTGTTGACCATAAGCAATAACCAAAGCGATGGTAAATCCAAAATTTTACAGGAAGTGAGAAAAGATCTTTCATTAGAGAAGCTTGTTTAGGTGACAGCTATCATAGGACTTCCACTCTGAATAGCTTTCCTTTTATTTTCTATTGCATCCTCAGGACAGGGAGTAGAGGGAAATGTCCCCAATGAAACATACATAGCAAAACATAAACTGAATGGAATTTTAACTCTTTCCTGCTCTATCTAAAACTAAATAAAAGAAACACTTGGCTGTAAATACACTTTCAAGTTATTTTTACTGAAAGTGCTAGTGTGAAAGAACACAGTCATATAATGTTTTGCTATATTTTTACAGAGGCACTAATGTTACAAATGTAAGTGATGTGATTTTTGTTATTACAGTCAATGTAATAGCAAAACAACATAGTGATGGAAGCAGGTGATCACATACAACATTTTACTATACTAGCAGCCCTTTGTGCCCAGCTCATGTTCTTAAACATTAAACGCATTTTCGCTAAGTATGTGTTATTTGTTGTTTTGTTTTTCCCATAGTAAACCAGTAATGTTAATGACATAAACATCACAAATGTATTCTTGGAAAGATATTTTTGCTCCAAGCTTTCAATATATATTGCCTTGATCTGTAATTTGTGTGGGCACTATCCTATACGAAGAGACGAAACAATCAGTGATAAAAGAAAAGGAACAATGAATACACAGGAAATTGTGTTCAGCTCTTAGCGTAATTAAGAGTGAAGCTTACACCTTTACCCTTCTAACACTGAACATGTAAATTGGAGACAGAGCCAGAGGAAGATGACAGCTGGGGAAGCAGCTTGAGCACCACTTTGATGGGGATTGGCATTAGAATAGTGATCACTAGATATAAATTGTTGGGAATAAAAATGTTTTAAGATATAAACCATGTATACGGTGTTAATAAATTTGAATAACACATTAGGCAGCACGTTAGCAAGAAAACTAAATTTAAGTAACAGAGGTTCAAAATGACATGTGCTCATGAAATGCAAAAAGTAATGAAAACATTGTTATCCTCAAGGGATGGCACAAAAACCCATACAAAGTAGGGTCCATTTTGGAAACTTTTTTTTCTGACCCTAGTGACAGTCAAATAAATCCCTACATAAACATTCTGTATGTATTTTTAGGAAATGTAAGACATTTATTTTTACATTTTATTATTATTACTTGCAGGTATTTATATAGCACCATCAATTTACCCTACACACTGTTCATTTCAGTCCCTGTCCTCAAGGAGCTTACAGTCTAAGGTCCCTATCTAATATGCACACATACTAGGGTAAATACACCTACCAGCAGGTCTTTGAAGGAAACCGGAGTAAACCCATGGAAGCACAGGGAGAACCTCCAAACTCAATGCCAATAGTGTTCTGGTTGAACCTGAATTTGAACCGCGACCCTAGAAGGCAGAAGTGCAATCCCCTAAGCTACTGTCTTGCACTTTTTTATACTTCTCTACTCTTCTCAAGGGTATATATGTCAACCGTCGACTTCATTTTTGCTACCTGTGTCCCTGTTTGGTAGATTTCATCTTAGTTCGTGTCTATTTATTTAAAGGGTATCAGACAAACAGAAAGTTTGGTCAAATTTCCCACATTCCTGCCTATTTGTTGGTTGCCAGACAGAACAGGACGTGCAACCTTAGGCCTGGGGGCAGACACAAACAACCAGACCTTTAACCACAGTGACATATTTCAGTGGGCTAATTAAAGTGTACCATAATACTTACATTGGTAGGTATTATGTAAGGTGGGTGTTCCTAAAGGACATGGTGCATTGCTAAAACCTTTTCACATCTTCCAGTGTCACCTTCTTTTATGTCTCTCAGCATTCTGTCACATGAAAGTCACATTCAGTCAGAGTGAAATAGGTGCTTGAAGACTTTCTTCTGCCAAATGCTGTATTAACAGTTTTGAATGGGGGAGTAAATAGACACATAGTTCTTACTAACTATCAATGACTGGGGGTTCTGCTTTCATTGATGTCTGAGTGGTTAAATATCTGCTCTTAGGCATATCAGCCCTACATATTTTATCAGTACTGGCCTGGGAGAAAATCCCCCCTTAGCCCAGCAATACCTTGGTGAGGTTCCCCACACTGGGAACACAGACATCCATAAAAACATTCCTAGTAAAGTAAGTAAGGTATAGAATCTGTATCAGGATTTTATTGCTGTCTTTGTCTCCATGAGGGTCAACTTTCAATAATGGAGAGCTCTGGGAATGCTCAAAATCATGAAATCAATGTCAGGCAAAGAACCTGCATCGTTCATCAATTCCTACTAATAGGGGTTGCCATTTTGTACTGAAAACTGATAAGGTCAACTTTAGACAAGCAGTTTAATAAGAAAATGGATTGCAAATATGGGAACTGTATTACCAACCAAATAATTTATAATTCTGTGCAGCTAAGATTGTGATTAATGTACCCCTCACACATAGCACAACCACATCCTTGCAGCAGGAACAAGGTTTGGTCAGGAACACACTCCTGTCTGCTGATCAATGCTGGTCAATGAAGGAGCAGCATCATATGGATGAATTCATCCCTTTGCTTTCTTTGTCAGCATGATCACAAACAACACATGTGCACTACAGCATGCCCAAAAGTGTTGGTCCTTCTTTTAATAGTCAGAGTACTGCTGTATGGGGAATAACAGGAGTTTGATATCAGCACAACTTCAGGTACCTACCCTTAATGCATTTGCATTACATTTTAAACAAAGCCTGCGGATTACAGAGTTCGACAGCTCAAACTGAAATGCACACATATAACTATGAGTCAGGGAAGTTACTCAGCCCCCTTCCTTCCTTACATGCTGTGGTCAAAATGGGGTACTATGAACATACTGCTCTGCTGGCACCCTGTTTAAAATGTTTATTTGTAAAATTAACATTTTATTTACATTTTGAAAAAATATAGAAAGCATCAGTTGAAAAATATAAATTAAAATAAAATGTATAAAACCAATATAATTTCTTTTAATGTTGAATACATTACTGCATTAAACTGTCCTTGTTTGGATTTAATACTTTGTGAATAAACATAAATATTATAGCAAAGTTACTGCTGCATCTTTTCTTTGTCTGTAAAAAATGAAAAATTTAGGGGCAGACTGGTACCATGTCTCCTGTTGTGTTAAAGCTATTTATGTTTCTGACCTTAGAGAAAACAGCGTGTAGCTGCAGATCAAATAGCAGTTTCTTTATATTGATGTATTCCAGTTTTCCTCATAAAGGTTAGTTTATTCAAATGTATAATTGCAGTAAATATGGATAATCACAACACAAACCATATTGTGAAAATAAAGTTTACAGAATATAATTTCTGGCCTTGTAAAGATTAACGTTTCTGGGTAGACACAGGGAGAAAGCATTGTAATATTAACCACTTCAATACCAGCAAGTTACACACCCTTCATTAGCAGGCCATTATTCAGCGCTGCACAAGTTTGGCTGAGAACTCCAATGTCATGCAACACTGTGACAAAATTAATTTTATATAGTTTTTGGGGACACATAGATTTTTCTTTTAATGGTATTTAATAACCGATTTTTGCAACGTTTTTACTATATAAAGTAAAAAAAAACATACATTTGAAAAATAGCCTTCTCTTACTTTTTTTTAATAAATCATGGCAAATAAAAATGTCAGGACAGTGTGAAAATCCCCAAAATATACCATTCGAATGTCTATTACGTTCTGTCACGTTTGTTAGCAAAGGTGGTAGTATTTGTGGAACGCAATATGCAGATAAGTATTTTTTCAACTCAATTGTTTAAACCTCTGGTATAAATTAAAAGTTCATGAAAGTCTAGTGTATATATAGATTTGCCCACAAGATGGAGTTAGTAAGAACAAGTGAACAGTTCACAGGATAGTAATGCAGTGATGCTAATTGGCCACTGGTTGTTTTCTTTGGGAGAAGCAGTTCACAGGATGGTAGTCACAGAGTCTATGTGGAAACTGAACACAACAGGTATAAAAATAAAATAATGGTCCTTACTTCCCTTTGTGTACTTGTTGGAAAGGTAGCGAATCACTCTGGATCAGATGACAACTGCTCAGCAGGACTGTAGAGAGATCCGAAGCTTTTGTCAGTGGCAATATGGATGTCCCAGATTGCTGGGAGAAAGCAGCAGTATAGCAGAGGGAAATCCACAGGACAGGGTAATGTAACTCGTACCAAGATGTACTAGATCAGCAGGATTACCACTGTGAGTTTAATGCTGGGAAGAGCTGTCTGCAGGCACAGGCACCAGGAGTGAACTAAAAAGGAACCACAGTTTCTGCAGCACAGGTGTGGATGGGAACACCCCTCATATACCTGATGAGCAGAGGTGTGTTTTTAGTTTTTAAGCCTATGTGACAGATTCAATTTAATTATGACACCTCCCCAATCTATATGAGCAAATGAGAAATGGAATTCAAATGCAAACTTACTCCTTATGAAACACATGTAATATTATCCTTAGCGGCCTCTTCCTCTATTGATATCCCCATGTTGGAGACCAATTATAAATTAATATCCAGATGGTATAATGTCCATACTAAATAACATAAATTCAATACTCATTATGATCCTAACTGCTGGCGATTATGTGGATCTCCATGTACTTTCAACCACATATGGTGGGATTGTCCTTTGAGTAAACCCTTTTGGACTTCGGTCACTTCCATTATTCACAAAGTATGTGGCATACCCTTAGACCCTTGGATCTGCCTATTTCATCTTACCTCTGATTTGCCTAATAAATATAGGAAATCTATGGTTTCTTTTATGCTTAACACTGCTAGGTCACTAATACCCAGATATTGGAAGACAACTCGAATACCCTCAATATCAGACTGGCTTATAAAATTAGACTCTAATAGACTTCTAGAAGAATTATTGTATTCTAATCGGGATGATTATGCCTCTTTCTATAAAATCTGGGCAAGCTGGTTGAACTTAAAGGCCTCAGATACATACTGTGTTAACTTATCGATCCAATGAGTTTTCATTTTACATTTACATTTAAGTTCGAATACCATAACCAGAGTTTGTCTTTGTCATTTGTCTTTGTCAATCCCCTGTCTAATTGTCTTCTTTCCCTTGCGTTCCAATCCTTCATGTTTTTCTTATGTTATTGGACATGAGTTTTCTTATGTCATACATGCCTTTTTCAATAATTGTTCAATAATCTTTGAATATCTTTATGTGATTTATGTTCGGTTCATTTAAGTTAATAAAATGTAAATAGATAAAGGAAATAAAAACCCTAAAATGACTCCTTTTTGGAAAGTAGACACTCCAGGGTGATCTGATTTTTTTGCCACAATTTTTCAGAAATTAAGGGGGGTGATTTACTAACCTAAACACACGCACGCACCAGGTGCATGTGCATTTTTACACAGCAAAACGTATTTATCAACCAAACACGAGCAACATTTTCACGCCGTTATGGCACGTTTTTATGTATTTACGTACGTGCGCGTCATGTAGCATGCGCCATAGGCTACACGCCGCTCTAATAGCGGCATGCAAGTCTCTAAAAGCATATTTCCACTAATGCCATAAATGGAAAAATCATGCACATGATGCATATATAATGCTGCTTCACAGTTTAGACAAAAATGGTTAGCTCATGCATTTACATTCCTGCATTCATCAACGCAAGCAACACAACGTAGAGCTGATTTACACAACATCACCTTGCAATTCATGCAGGGCTTTGCACAACACACCTGCTGGGTGTGTACACACTACAGTACACACTACAAAGGTGTCTAGATTCCACCAATAGATCATGCTGGGAGGGAACACACTACAGAGGTGTATACTTGTTCGTGGCGTGTTTATAAGGTTAGTAAATAAACCCCTAAGTGTCACACCGGTATTGAGGGGGTGAAAATACAGAGCTTGATAATAGCACACAAGATACAATAAATCTACTGGTCATAGACAGAGGGAGGCGGGGGATGAAGGGTTAATGTACAGGTCACATACAGTGGGAGGATAGAGATGAAGGGGTTAATGTATAGATGTGCAGGATAAGGGTGGTGAAAGGGTTAATATACAGGTCGGTGCAGAGACAGAATGGATCTAACATATGCAGGAGAGGAGGGGGGTTAAAAGCATTAAAAATGATTTTAAACTATTTTGTTTTGCTGCTATTGCATTTTAATACAGTGGCCAGTCTGCAGGTGGTTTAAAATGGGCATGACTTGTGCTTGTGGAAGGCAGTAGAGCTTGGACCTTTCATTTATTATATTTGCCAGAGTTTCAGGGGTTATTCTTTGTGAAGTGACTGTAAAGTGGCCAAATGTACTGGCAAGGGAGCCATTATTTTAAACCTTGTGAAGTGAGGTTAAGTAGGGTCTTTAATAGTATTACAGTGTCTTTTTTATTACATCAATGAGCAATATGCAACATGTTGTAGCTCCTAGCAACCATTTAGCAGTTATATTTAATTGTTCTGAGGTACATGAACTGATTATAGGTTAAATATATGTTAAAAATAAAATAAATACTATACAGTATGGATTAAAATGGTCTGTGATTCAATTTTTTATTTTAAAAAAAGGTTAGTAATGATTATGTACATCTAGATTAGGAGAATGTGACTCACTTCATGTGACAGCACTGGGCCGATGGGCCTGTGTAAGGTATGACTCTTTGCTACTGGCACTGACCAGGAACAAAAGGAATTTAAAGCCTGCTAGAATTAGACAGAGCCTCTACCACTTGCAGGGAGGGATGAATATGTGATGGGTGGAGTCAGAAATTAAAGCTTGGGTGTGAGTTGAAAAAGTGAGTTGTTGGTGGATTGGAAAGGTATGAGCTTGATTCTGTGCTCCTGGGGAAGAAAGTAATAGACTCTCTATGTAGCTTTCCTTTTTGGGGGAAAGCCTTATGTTTCACCCTGAGTGGGGTACCACCAATCTAGCTGGAAGTTAGTGAATTTAGAAATCCCTGTTTAAAGATGTTGAGCTAGGCCAGCATGGAAGATGAAATACCATTTGCCTATTGATTATATTTATGCAACTTGCCATACAGTAAAAAATATGAAGAAGTCAAAGATAAAGGTAGGCTAAATCTCTTTATTCTCATGGTAAAGAAGGTAAGCCTATAGCTGGGGAGCAGGAACTTAGTGACCAGTTCTGGTTGGGAAAATGGATGGTTGCCTAGTAATGTAGGGCCTTTCTGCTTGGTGGTGGTGAGTAGGGTCCCCCATATGTACCACACACCATGCAGCCTGAACCCTGGCAGACTAGGCCACAGCATACTGAGGGGTCCCATAAGAGTATGTAAAATGGAAGTAAGTGATGCTAGGGGGGAAGGGGGGGGGGTCTGCATTAGAATGCACCCGTTGCTTTGACCTGCCTAGGCAGAGCATAGGTTTATTTTAAGAAACATGTTCACAGTTAAGGGTGTGTATACATTAGATGGTATTTTTGGTGGCTTCAGGAGATACTTCTGCTTTCTATAGTAAATTAATTGTAAACTGTATTAAATCAATAAAGGTCTGTGCTCTGCCCAAGACAGTATGAAACAATAACCAAAACAATAAATCTGTCCTCCATTTGAAAATACTGTAATAATATCTTACAGATAGTCAATAATGTGAATAAAAATACAGTGCTAACCACTATTTATACACCCTTTCCAGACAATAAATACATAAATAAATAAACTAAATAAATAACAAATATAAAGTGGCAAACTTGTACAATTCATACATCAAAGTTCAAAATGAAATATTCACTCAAAGAGTGAGATAGTGTCCACCACATCCGTGTCACTTTTTGATTAAGTCTGTGTTACAGTCAACAAATCCAGTGAACATTATAAATATTTCTTCATTGCATCAACCGTGAATCCTATTAACGCCAATGGTACTGCGCTCACTGAATGGCCACCAACCCCTTACAATTAGAATGGTCAAAATGAGCAGGCAGATGAATTACCATACATAGAGTTGACGGAGGTTCGTTTATAGATAAATAGTTCCAAATATCTCAAAGGTAGAAGAGAAGATACAAATAGAAGCGGCTCACAGTGTAAAACAATCCCATATTTTATAATTACATCAAAACAAACCTAAACTACATGAACTCATGTGAGTAATTGTGAGTCATATTTCAGCTGACAGGGCGTTGTACCACAGTACTTCCCCTTCCTGTGTATATTTAACCATACAGGAACCTCAGTCATCTGCCTGCGCATTTTAACCTTCCTAATCTAAAGGGGTTGCTGGCCAATTGGTGAGTGCAGTAGCATTGGGATTAAAATGATTCATGGTGGTTGCACTGAAGACATATTTATGGTATTAACTTGATTTGTTGATTGTAACACAAACTGACACAGATATGGTGCACACTATCTACATTTCCAGTGAAATGTTAACATTGCAGTTTAAAAAATAAACATTTTGCATGTATGCCACTTTATATTTGTGATTTTATAAATTATTTATTTATCTATTTATTGTCTGGAAAGGGTGTAAATATCTAAGGGTGGTTTTATAATCATAAACTGTACCCATGTCTAGGGGTAGTTGAGATGAAGTCACTAACTGTAGAGGATATACACAATAGATTGCACAGGTTATAATACAGGTGTACCTATTTTACTAAGGCTGAGAAACCCTGGCCTAGGGTGGTTGCAAATGTGGAACATGCCGTATCAAGCAGAGTAATATGAGAAGACTAGAACATGTGAATAATATACAATGTTTTTCCAATATATACCCTTTACATAAAACAACTTTTTGCGGGTTAATCATTTTGGGTTATATTTACATTTTTAATACAAGACACAGGTCTCACAGAGCAATATGGGGTTTTAAAAGAAAATATCACTCCTAGGGCCAGATTTCTGAATCAACAACATAGGCTGCAGCCTAGGACAGCAGGGCTTCCAGAGGTGGAACAGAGATTTAAATCATGTTGCTCACTGTCAGAAGCATATTCCAGTGTATTTTAAAAGATTAACATCTGTCACCATGCATGCCAGTGTTGTTTCACTGAGTCCTTATTGTTCTTGTCTTTTCGAAGTTTGTGGATTTTCTAATATGAACATACATATGGGTTGGACTTGATGGACGTATGTCTTTATTCAACCCCAAATACTATGTAACTATGTAACATAATACCCTGAGCCCGTACACATAGAAGTTTGTCTTACTCTTCTAATCATAGCTTCTAGGTGTTGTGACATAGGGGTCTATTCACTAAGCTGCCGAGGGCAGCCGAGTGAACAACCAACCCCAAGTGTAGTAAGCTGAACACTATTCGGCTATTCACTTCAGGCTTGTACAGCTATACATTGGCTTGCTTCGCATGGCTTCGGGTCGGCCGAACATGCTCAGCATGTTCGGCCGACCATGCATTCCTATGGGCAATTTTTTTTATTTTTTTTGTATTTTGGCACGGCTCTGTCAGAATAAAGAAAAAAAAAAGAACGGGTTTCTCTCCTGGGCGGCCGGGAGCGGGAGACTCCCAGAGCGCCGCCAGAGTTTGCTGTCTGGAGATCAGTGTCCCTGGTTAACTGGTAACCAGGGACGCTGATCTCTCTGCAAGTGTCCGGAGCCAGCCGTAAGATCACGGCTGGCTCCGGCCAGCTGTCAGAACAGGCTGTTGGCTGGCCGATGACCGGCCGCTCGGCCAGCTTCAGCTTTCAGCGCAGCTCAGCCGAGGCATATGCCTTCGGCTCAACTGAGCCACCCGTCCGACTTCGGTAGCTGTACGGGCTATAGTGAATAGCCCGTACAGCAGCCCTTCAGTTCTACTGAACCGAAGGGGTCCTGGGGCCGAAGCTAGCCGAAGGATCGGCCGAAGCTATGGCTAGATCCTTTGGCTGCTTCGTGAATAGACCCCATAGAGTGAGTACACTGTCTCTTTCAATTGCCAGTCTAAGAATGTCTTGTGCTGGCTATGCCTGATCATGTGACTGTGAATATGACTCCTCAATTGGATTCATGTATTTGTTTTTAACAGGGGCAGGGTTTTTTTTTTTACCAAGGCAAGTAAGGATATCCTGGAAAACATGAAAATGTACCTAGAGTACCACATACTGTCTGGATATAAAAATGCCCAAATACAACATATTTTACTTTTAATGATTTTTTTCATAAAAATCAAGAGGTGAACTATTTACTGTATATAAAAATATAAACAAATATTCATTTTTAAGATATTTGAATGCTACATAGGTAAGCTTATAATTGAAATGTTTAAATTATATACTGCAGGTACAATTGAGATCTCACTTGCACAGAAAGCATTATGTCCAAGCATCAAACAACTTACTGAACAACTGGCGTAATAATCCTTACCAGTTGTTCAGTCTCTTGAACTAATAATATTACAAGTTGTGTTCAGAAAAGGTACTGCCCTGCTTTTATTGCTGCCTAGTGATCTGGAACTCTGCTGGACGAAGCACGATAAAGCATGAAGCTAGTCCCATAATGAAGGTCACAAATTAAATTAGGAAGCAATGAGAAATTGAAAACGGAAAATTACCTAAATCCGACTTATTTGATTAAGTCCTAGCATTTAGCTAAGGTGTTAGTGTCACAAGGTCTTTCATTTGCTGCATATGGTGTAATTACATATGAGTATATTTAAATAAAGGATGGTTTATGCTTGAGTTATTGTCATTAGCTAGACATACTGCTGTTCAATAAATATCAACTATTTGAGGCTTTTTGGTGCGATGATGACAGCGCAAACCTTTCTGTTTTGATCATTAAGCAGCTAGTACCCATTTGGAAAATGTCAATGGAATTTTAGAGTAATTAACATCTCATTATAATGTGTGAAAGCTACATCACCAAAGAAAAGAAACTGGCAAACATCTTTCAGCATGCCATTCGTATTTGCTTTAAACAAATTACTTGTCTCATTTGCTGGAAAGTTATTATGAAAAAACTATTCTCAGCGAAGTATTATATTTTCCATACATCTTTGCTGATGGAGAGCACTGGCTTAAGCTGACTGAGTTTACGCAGTGCTTTTGTCATGACTGATGGCTGTTTCTGCACTGGGGAAATGTATCAACAAAGTTTTTGTTTCAGATCTTAAAAGAGGCACGCTGCCATTATAGAACTATTGAAACTGCCAGTGCTTGATTTTTTTTAGAAATTCCTAGTTTTCTGGCTGTCATGCTAATCCTATGGCTTTGAGGAATACAGTAGTTAGTCAGTGACTAACATTGACCTTTATCAGCCCTGATGTCAGGAGTTCTTACTTCACTAATTGCATATTTCTTCTAGATTAAGGACTACGAAGAGCCAGGGCACTAGTAATATATCAGAAACTATATCAGAATATATTAAAATCACATCAGCAATTATTGTGCATTATTCTACCATGATGGTTTATGTCAATCATTCCTGTGAGTCCTCTTGCACTTGCAGTATGAGGAACAGGGTTACTGACAGCAGATGTAGGAGTTCTGAACTATGAGAGAGGTATTTTTTTTCTGTTGCATGCATTGATACCTTTATTAACTAATTTCCTTATACTACTACTGCAGATAGGATTTTTCTTTGTTGGCACTGGGTACACATTTGCCACATTAAGCACTGCCTACCTGAGGAATTTGTTATGATTATGTTCCTGATGGAATAAACTGAAGTAGCATTTGAGGTTGTTTCAACAGTCCTTAGGGCATGCCAAAGTGTCTTTTCAATCTATAATATTATGTAATTTTTTAATACTTTAAAGAACAAATGCGTGTAATTTTTTATGTGAACTGGTATCTGAACATCCCTACTTTCTAGAGAAGAAGGGCAACTTAATTAGTAAACATACTTACATTTTTGGCTGGAGGATGTTGCAAGCACGTGGATTGGAGTTAATGAAAGAAAACACAAGGATTTGGCAAACACTTTAAGATAATTTTCACAAAATCTATACATTCTATTATGCATGTGTTGCATTGTTTTTGTTTTTTGAAGTGCACTAGGGGGATTTGTTTTAAAGGAGTTGTAAAATCACACCATATACTATCCTGTTATAACATCGGCATTGTAGTAGGAATACATACTAGAGTTCTTTTTGATAATGCAATCAAAGCTTACTTGAAAACAATCACTTGTATGTAGTGAGTGCTGGCTTCTGTCATCAACTTCTAGATCAATATGGTTATAAGGAGTGGGATAGAACTTCAATATAAAAATAAATGTTTTTAGTTTTTGACCATAGATACCCTTTAACCACTTCTGTACCAACATGTCACTCTCCCTTCGTTTGTTTGGCTGAGAATTCCTCCGTCATGCAACACTGTAACAAAAATCATGATATATAATTTTCTGGGGACAAATAGAACTTTCTTCTATTGGTAATTAATATCGCTTTTCTACAAATTGTTTACAATATAAAGTAAAAAAAGACCAAAAAAATTGAAAAAAACCTGTTTCTATTACTTTTGTCTATAAATCATAGCAAATGTAAATGTCAGGACAACACAACCCCCCCCCCCCAAAAAAAAAATGACCCCTTTTTTAAAGTACACACTCCAAGGTGATCTGATTCTGATTTTTTGCTGCAATCATTTGGAAATAAACAAACATGACAATATTGAGAGGGTTAAAACAAGGAGCTTGGAAATAGTGCACAAAATACAATAATAGTCAAAGACAGAGGGAGGAGAGGGTGAAGGGGTTAATATACAGGTCACATGGGAGGATAGAGATGAAGGGAATTTTGTATAGATGTGCAGGACAAGGGAGGTGAACAGGTTCATATACAGGTCAAAGCAAATATATTTGGATCTAACATAAGCAGGGGAGGAGGGTGTTAAAATTATTTGAAACTTTATTTATTAATTTATTTATTTATTTTGCTGCTGCAGTGCCATCACTCTTTTTGCTCTCCCCTGCCTCTGATGTAAGGCAGTAAGACATTGCCATGTGATTGCAGTGATAACCAATCACAGCAATCATAGCACACAGTGTCTAAAGCTCTGTGTCTAAAGCTGCGGCTCTTCACTGTCTAATAACAGTTAGTCAACAGGAGTTCACCCGTTACCCGTACGTCCTCCCGGAACAACGGGGATGCAGACCAGCTGTTTATACAAAGTGGCCAGTCCACAAGTGGTTAAATAGTGTGGAAGCTACACAGAATTTTTTAGACTGCATCATATATTTCATTTTTTTTATTTTACTCATAGTTCCAGTTGAATTACTTGGACTATAAGGAGGACCAACACTGCATTGGTCAGGATATAAGGAGACCAGTAATGCATTTGTTGGTATGAGATGGGATTAGTTCCAGATGGGAACAAAGAGATAGTTAAGATGGTTAATTTTGTTCTGAGGGGTTATTGCTTTGCTTCAGGATTTCAACTAATGCTGGCAATAAGGTGGGACATTTGATTCACAGATGTCCCTCCTGAAGTGTAAGGATTTTGTAAGGATTTTGTACACTCTTATAGGACTAACCTGAGTGCCATATTCAAATTACTAATCCACCATGAGCTTTATTGTATAGGGGGATACATTTCCAGTGGCAGCATCTTTTGAAACCTAGCAATGTTAGGATATCCTTTCTATATAAGGATCTAAGGTTCCAATACCTTGTAATACCTGATCAAATATGTGTCATTTTTAAAACAATCCCCATGGAACCTCAGAATTTCAGGAGAAAGACTAAAAAAGTTTGCAGCCAAATGAAGAAAATGACAAATAAGAACTATAAAATGCTGTGCAAAATATCATCAAGAAATTCAACATTGTAGCTTCAAGTAATAGGTTTACATAAACAGACTTAAATTATTGTATTACCTGCATTACAGTGTTACATGTGAACTTTTGTAATTCATTGTAAATCAATGAGTCAAAGGTCAAGCTACCACTACGACAATTCATGCTTTAGAAACAAGTGGTAAAAACATATTTTACTGCAGTTCGAATAACCTTGGGAAGATATTGAATTTTACTTCAAGGTTAATGTGAACATACACAAAAAAATACTTTTGCTTGGTGGTGTTGGGATTAATAAGCCTCTCCAAGCTCTACATATCTTTTTCATAAGCCAACTGTCTGGTTAATGCAGCAATAACGTAATGCAAGGGAGTTTTTATATGTTATTTAAGTTGGGAAAGGAATTCTGTAGGCCAAGTTTACAATTACCTTTTAATAATAGTAAATATCTGATATTTTGTTTTATAATATTAGCTAATATCTGTATAATCTTATAGTATAGGCATGGCTCTAAATATAGTATAGGCACTTAAAATTGAACTAAAGCCTTGCAATAAAAATCTGCTGAAGATTTTGTGGCAGATAAGGCCTGCAAAAAGTCATGAAAAAAGTCTCTAAAAGCATATTTCCACTAATGCCATATATGGAAAAATCATGCACATGATGCATATATAATGCTGCTTCACAGTTTAGACAAAAATGGTTAGCTCATGCATTTACATTCCTGCATTCATCAACACAAGCAACACAACATAGAGCTAATTTACACAACATCTCCTTGCAATTCATGCAAGGCTTTGCACAACACACCTGCTGGGTGTTGTAACAAGGACACTCCACTGTAGTCCAGGTAAATCAAGTAGAATGCAGTTTATTAAAGGACAACCACAAAATAGCCTGCAGCAGCAGCATAGGACAGTCCTTTATATGGCTCAGTAGCTTTCCTCATGAGCCCTCACTCTGCTCTCCCAGCAGTGTGTCCCAGCGGTCCTAGGGTCACCGACCTTCCTGACCTCTCCCAGCCTTCCCTGGCTGTTCCACGTGTCCCACACGCTCCTGAGTCTGCTGTGGCTTTGTGCTTCCTGCACGCACACAACTCCAACACTCCTCTCTGAACTCTGGTCCAGACTCCTAATAAGGCTGCTCTCAGCCACCTGATCCAGCTATACTGGTCATTGGCAACACCTGGCCCCAGGACTGGAGATTTCATACCACCCAGAGCTCTACGAACTCTCCAGAGCTCCAGATCCCAGCTACATTTAGGAAAACTTGGAAGAACCTGAAAAGCCAGGTTCTTCCTTATAACCTGCTTTACTTTCTGGGCCCTCTCAGCCCCTTTGGCAGAGAGTCCTGGGTGCCAAGGTCGCCATCCTCCATAGTGGCATTGGCTTACACTGCCACAGTGTGTACACACTACAAAGGTGTTTAGATTCCACCCATAGATCATGCTGGGAGGGAACACACTACAGAGGTGTATACATGTTCGTGGTGTGTTTATAAGGTTAGTAAATCAACCCCTTAATGTGACCAGTGTGAGGTTTGCAGGACACAGTTGTCAAAAAAATCTGTTTATCATTATGATACAGCTGAAGAGCTGAACGCAGCTGAAGAGCTGAAAGATTGCGTGTGTTGTGTAGGTCATTTGGACATCAATTAGGTTGAAGAAAAACTTGGTGGTAAAAGAGGTGTTAACAGTCTACTTCTGCACTGGCAATAGAAGACAATGGGCCGTAGCTGAAAACTTCATCCTGACAAAACATCTCTTAAAGAGATATATTTGGAAATTCTGGGTCATCTATGGGCACTGTGGGTTTCTCTGAGCCCTGGAGATTATGAGAATGCCTGTATAATATATCTTTTTTTTTTGGGGGGGGGG
>NW_017306748.1:36172-39317 GCF_000935625.1 Nanorana parkeri
GGGGAGACTTTCCCTCACTTTATATGCTTGTAAAGAAGAAATATGGGGAAGAGTGTGTGTAGTTGACTCTGGGAACCTGTCACTACCAACATGTTTCAACATAGAAATAAGTGCAAATCATAATCCATACTTATCCAAACTTAAAAAATGGAAAGGGTTTGCACAGTTTACTAAGCTATTGTTTCCATATACTGCAATACAGTTAAGTGGTCACTATAATATAATACACTAACAAGCACATTGAGAGATATATTGACTAATGGCTTTTATTATAATATATTCCACCTAACAAAATATCTCCAGCAGACACTGTGCAGCTATATTTAAGCTAATGTCAGTAATTATTAACAAGCATTTCCTGCTTTCTCTGTTACACTTGTAAACTAAATTGTTTCCTCTAATACCTTTTAATAGGCTATATTAGCTGCCCTAATGCAATGCCACTTCCTATAAATGTAACAGTATAGCATCCTTCTTCTAATGCACCTTAATGAACATATAATGTGTTTGTAATTGGTCAACCAAGAAAGATTTTGCACATCCAAGGTTTTCCTTTGTAACAGCTGAATGTTTCAAAATTTTGTGTTCTATGTTATTGCAATAACCCATCCTTGTTCAATATAAACTGTGGTAATGGGATTCTCTCTATATGCATATACAGTATATGATAGTTCCTTTTAGGTTCCCAATAAAAGATCACAGTCACACTTGTAACCTACCAGTGGAACACTTTGGGGTTGATTTGCTTAATGAGTTAAACAAAAGCATATTAACTTTGGAAGGGAATTTTCAATTTTCACTTTAAAAGGGAGTTTTCATTTAGTTTAGTGACTACAGTGAAAATTCCCTTTGCAAAAAGTACCCAAGAATATATATAGAATATATATAATACCTTCCCATTTACAGTCATGGCCAAAAATATTGGCACCCCTGCATTTCTGTCAGTTAATGCACCACTTTGCGCAGAAAATTGTTCCAATTACAAATGTTTAGGCATTCACATGTTAATTTCTTCTGTTTGTATTAGTATGACACAAAAAAGTGGAGAGAAAAAAAGGCAATCCTGACACATTCCACGCAAAACTCCAACAATGGACTGGACAAAATGATTGGCACCCTCAAATAATATGTGGAAGCACAGCCCTTGGAAAAAATGTACCACTTCACCTGTGGAGAGATCTCAAAACAGCAGTTGGGAAAAGGAACCCTTCCAATCTGAGAGACCTGGAGCAGTTAGCGAAAGAAGAGTGCTCCAAAATTCCTGTAGAGAGGTATAAGGAACTCATTGATGGTTACAGGAAGCAATTGATTTCAGACATTTTTTCCAAGGGCTGTGCTACCAAATATTATTTAAGGGTGCCAATAATTTTGTCCAGTCCATTGTTGGAGTTTTGTGTGGAATGTGTCAGGTTATGTTTTTTTCTCTCCACTTTTTTGTGTCATACCAATACAAACAAAAGAAATAAACATGAAAATGCCTAAACATTTGCAAATGCAACAATTTTCTGTGCGAAGTGGAGCATTATCTGACAGAAATGCAGGGGTGCCAATATTTTTGGCCATGACTGTACTAAGTAAAACTTCCCTTGCAAAGTGAACATGCACTACTCCTTTAGTAAATCAACCCCTTTTTCTATTTTTGGTAAGGTGTTTGGGTGTTTGACATTGTGAAACATCATTATAAAAAGTCCTTTATATAGTATGAATGTTTTGTTTTTACTTAAAGTATCAGTGTTATAGCATCTTTATGAGTGTAACATTGAAGCTTAATTGGAAAAGAGAAGCTGTATCTTTGCACTTAAAATTGAACTAAAGCCTTGCAATAAAAATCTGCTGAAGATGTTGTGGCAGATAAGGCCTGCAAAGTTTCTTTTGCCAAAAAAACATTTTCTCTTGGCCACTAGCAGTTTTTTTTATTCAGCACATGTACTGTGCAGTGACCAGACCCAGCTCATCATGACATCAAGACTGGAGCTGGATGCCAGGGCTGATGTAACTCCTGTGCACACATTATCAATGGCCATCCATTGGTCGAAGAGGAGTATGATGGGACCCAGAAGCAGCAGGCAGCGGCAGAAGATGGCAGCAGAGGGCAGAGTGGAATTTGGAACCTGGACCTAACGAAGAAATAGTCATCACTTCTTAAACACTATGGGGGGGGATTTATCAAAACTGGAGCAGACAATACAGTTAAGATTTGAAAATTAAAGAGAGAAGCTGATTGGTTGCCATGCACAGCTGCTCCAGATTTTGCCTGCTCCACCTTTTATAAATACCCCCCTATGTATTACAAAACAGAGGTGTTAGTAGCATATATTTGCAGTAAATCTGTGAAAACCACACTGCACTGTCAAGGCACTATAGTATATGACAGAATGTCGCTTGTTTGGAAACTAGAGTTGTCATCTTTGGAGGAAGGCATTGTATAAGGTAAGTGTGCTCTAATGTGCAAGTATGCTTTGCATATTTGTTGAAAAATCTTTTTATTCATTTTGCATATTACGGGTACACAACAAGACACCAACATAGTGCCCGAACATTAACATTTGTTCATACATTGTGGCATAACTTATGCCAATTACTTCTTACATAAAACGCCATAAAAACCACCAGCCCTCATTGGACTCCCCCCACCCCTTAGATGCCCTCCCGCGCACCCCCTCCCTCCGACCACTCCCAACAAAATACATCTCACCCCTTCTGCAACCTGTTCGTATTCATAATGGATTTCCTCCCCTGTGTCAGGTACAATTCTGAGAACAAATGTGGGTGCACTCTGGATTCTCCCCCCCCGCCCCTGCCCGGATGCTCCTTCCGTGTAGCGTACGTTGCGTAAGGAGGACTATTAAGGGTTACCTCTTACCAATTGATTCTCCCTAGATTGTTGCGGTTACATTCCCAGTGTATTATTTGACTCAATCCAACCTGACCACACCCTATCGAATTTAAGGGGGCACCCTCTGCAGGCGTACGCCGCTTTGTGTAATGGGAGAGAGGCGTTGACCAATGCCTTCCAAGCTCCCAGCGTGGGTGATTCCGCCTTCCTCCAGTTGAGGACCAGGAGTTTCCTGGCGTAGAATAAGAGGAATATCGGCAGAGTACGAAATGCTACGGAAGGTACAATGTCGTCTATCAGGCCCAGTAT
>NW_017306748.1:43845-46218 GCF_000935625.1 Nanorana parkeri
TGCCAGGATGGCATCTGTGGCTCCAGGGGGCTCTGTGCCCTCATTATGTGGCGGGCTGCCTCGTCCCTCAGGTCCTGCGTTCGGCTCCATGTCCTCCCACCCAGCCGTTTGAGTGCCGGCACTTATGTGGCAGAGGGAGCGAGTACGTGCAGCCAAGATGGCGCCCGCACGTGTGACAGGCGAAGGGCCGGGAGGATCGTTACTCACTCGGTACCGGGCCGATCTTCGTCTGGATCGCATGGAAGTGACGCCTGCTGCCACCGGGGACCCCTGCGAGGAGAAGGTAAGTGGATCAGACCTGATTTGTGCCGCTGAGAAGCAGGATGACTGGACGGATGAGAGGAGCTGCAGTTAAGCACGTCCGTTCAGTCTCACATCTCGGCCACGCCCCTTGGCTGGACTTCTTAAAAGGGAATGCATAGTGAATGTTTATATGTTTATATTTAAAATTGGCAGGATTAAAAATATTAAGTTAGTGTGATAAATTACACAATAATATTTTGTATTCTGATTTTTAGCCAGCAGTGGGAGTGCTTGACACTTCTTCCTATGTCTCTTTAAAACTGTGGTTTACAGAGCACATTAGCTTAAAGTGACATTAAAGTCAACAAATGTTTTCCCTCCCCCCAATGTTAATGTCAGCACTTACCTTAAATGATGTATCTTAATCCGATCTTCCTCTTCTTTCCTGATGTTTTCATCTGTCCCTCCAGCGCTGCTGCGGGTCTCCCATACAGTGCTGACTCCTCTGTCCTTGCAGGCACTTCCAATCCCGCGGTGTCTGCATGCAGGTGCACGCGTTCATAGACTTACCTTGCGTCTCTGCTCGTCTCCAGGCCGAAAATCCGAACTACGCATGCGCCCGCCCCAGGATGCTTTGCGGCTGCCCAAGCAGTTTCGGCTTCTCGGGCAGGAGCGCGCGGCGAAAACGGGGTAAGTCTAAACGGCTGTTAAAGCGTTTTTGTTTAAAAAAAAAAACAAAAAAACGTTTTGCATATATCTACTGCTTGATAGCAGTGGATATAGGCAAAAAAAACGGAGGGTTTAGAAACCCTTTAACCCCTTCATGACTGAGGCCCTTTTTTCAATTTTTGCACCCATGTTATATTCCACATTTTAGGCCTGAAAATGACGTAAAACCCCCCAACATTATATATTTTCTGAATGCCAAGACCCTATAGAATAAAATGGTGGTAGTTGAAAATTTTTATGTTGCGCAATATTAATTACACAAAGTTAGAACAGTGACTCATGACTTACTGAACTGCTCCATCCAAGATTGCAATGCAAGAGGGCATGCCTGAAAGTCTAGTGATCTGGGAATCCATTGCCATGTGTTAATATTTATTTGTAAAACAAAGATTGAATACATACAGTAAAAAATTAGAACAAAACTAAAAATAAAAATGTAATTGATTCAAAACCAATATACAGGTAGTTTCCCTCTAACCAGATGTATCTAGTTTTGGACCAATTATTGTTCTGTGCTGCAGTTGAAGCAATGTTTATACATTGATATGTTGGGATTTTGAGATTACAGGTGTATTTGTTATACATCTTGTTACACTGCCTTTCATTAGACTCTTCATCTTTAATTAGGAAAACTGTTAATATGGGGGTGGGGGGTTATTTCTTTACCGGTTTTCTTTTTCCTGAAGGAAATTTGTCAACATAATAGTATGGTATCTGCCATTTCTGGCTTGTTTTTGTAGGTGCAGCTCCTCGTCTGTCACCCTGATTCTGGCTTCACAACTTTCTGAGTCACTGGGGTTGATTTACTAAAGGCAGATAGGCTGTTTTCCTTAAAAATTGGATTTTTACTTTGCAAGGGAATTTTTCCTCAGCTTAGCGAATGTGGGGAAACATTACTTTGCAAAGAATACCCAATCACATGCAAGGGCAGTAAATAAAAAAAACCAAAACTTATTTTTGTTTGTAGAAGATTAGATGATGGAATTCATTAGTAACCTAAGGGAAAATTATCATGTAAAGTGAACAGCCAAATTTGCCTTTAGTAAACTGCTAGCTTAGAAAATGCATGCACTCATTGGGTGTCAGGACAGCGGATATTCACATGCTTGTTCCAGTCAGTGACTATGTGAGAAGCTGTGAAATCTCTGTGGTCTCTGAACAGGTTACTGTGGTGTGGGGATGCTGCTGGTCACTTGAAGTAAGCTGGGATGTGCACTGGTGCTGTAGACTTGTACATGTCCAGTATCATGTTTAGTCATTTAGTCGGTATTTCTTTTCAGGATTTGCTGCCTTTAAAGTGGAGTTTTCAGACACTTTACAAGTGTGCATGAATAAGGTCCTGACATATATATACACTGGATGGCCAGATTATTATGACCACCCCATCAGTACTTCCTTGGG